>NC_056725.1:1187154790-1187304790 GCF_019279795.1 Protopterus annectens | reverse complement strand
AGGCCTGGGGGGGGGGGTTACCCATAGGTCTCATTCAGAGGCCATAGCACAGCCTTTTTTTGTGTTTGTCTACACCTGTCCTGCTGGCTGTGACTGTTGTTGGGTATGTGAACCCCCTGACTGGCATATGTGAGTCACTTACCTTGCGGGTGTCCCAGTATTGAAAGTGGTGCTGCAGGGCTGCCTATGTTGGATGCACATAGTACACTCCCTACACATGGTTGAGCATAGGTAGTGTAATGTTTAGAATCCCTTTTACTGTATGTGAGATTCAGAGAGAGGTGTTATTCCCTGGGTCCCTCCTGTGTCAGTGTATGTGCTATGTGTTGCCTCTTTGCCAAGGTCAGGGCATACTGGGCATGCCTCCTTCTGCCTACTGGGGCAGGCTCAGGTTGTTCCTCCTCTGAGTCACTCTGTGCCTGTGCAGGCCTTGGCAATGGTGAGGGGCTGTGTGGCCCCGCCCTGTGCTGTTCCTGCTGCAGCTGTTTCCGCAGGATCATATTGTGTAGCATGGCACATATGCAGACAGTTTGGGTAAATGTAGCTGGTGAGTACTGCAAGGCTCCACCGGATGTGTCCAGGCACTGGAACCATGACTTAAGCATCCCAAACACATGCTCTACTATAATTCTGGTCTGTGCGTGTGCCTCATTATGAAGTTCTTGTTCGAGTGTGTGTGCATTTCTGATGGGTGTCATCAGCCACTGCTCCAGTGCATATCTAGCATCCCCCACTAGGTGACCGTGAGGGATGTCCCCACTGGCAAATCTCTGGTACAGCTGCATCAGATGCCAGATATGGGAATCGTGATAATGTCCAGGGCAGCCAGCACACACATTCATTATTATGCCCTGGGCATCGCACACAACCTGGCAGTTAATGGAGGGGAAGCCCTTGCAGTTGATGTAGACCCTGCCCCACTAACTGGGTGGTGCTTTGATGTATATGTGTGTTCAGTCAATAGCACCCACTACCTCAGGGTATTCTGCTATTTGGTGGAACAGTTGCATATTGCTGGCCAATGCCTCACGGGTGTTGGGGAAATATATGTGCTCACTGACATGTGCTGACATGGTATCCAGGAACTGGTGGAGTACCCTGGATGCTAATGCCTGTGAGATCCCCATCATATACCCAGTTGGCCTTTGGAAGGTACCTGTAGTTAGTATTCTTAGGCCTACACATACCTTGATATCCACTGGGATGGGTTCCCCTCTGTTAGTTCTGTGTGTCTGGCATGGTCGGCACAGCTCAACCTGTAAGAGGTCCCTGTCCACCCAATAGTGCTTCACTATCTCCAGCTCATGTAGCCCCAGATAGGTTACCCTGGGTCTGTACACTCTTCTCCATCTCCTCACTGTGGGTTGGTCGACAGTATTCACATCCTCACCATCCTCAGCCTCTTCCACAAGTTGTTGTATGATAGCTATTGCAGCCCCTACCATTTTGCTGTTGTGAATGTTAAAAGTTCCCCGCTTGTTTACACCGGTGGTGTAGAGTGTGGGAAAACCAGAGGGGAAGGTGTTTACATAGTTTATAGTAGTGTTCTGGGCTGGGCTGGTCTGCTGCCTGTGTAATTGGCTGATTCTGATACATTTCACCTGCCAGCTATGCAAGTTCTCTTTGGTTACATTCCTTCTGCTGTTTTCCCTTCCCATTGCCTTCCTGTTTAAGCCCAGGGGCGTGCTGCACAAACAGAGTGTTCAAATGTGCACAGTGCTGCTATTTCCTGGTTTAACCTTTTTTTTAAAGCCTTTAAAACCCGGTGTGTGGTGCCACACCCACTTAGGCAATGTAAAGAGTGCTAGGCAGATTCAGACACAGCCCCAGCTTAGCTGTGCTAAGCTAGGAGCAAACCCGAGGCACAGGGCTCCAATCCTATTACAGTATGCCTGACACAAAACCCCATGATGTCAGCTAACTCCTAGGCTTGCACCAAATTATTCCTACTCTTTCACTGTTGGGACCTGACTAGCATGCTGGGGAAAACTGGGATTCACTATCATTCCCCTCATTTCCCTAGGATTGCCTGCTAAGGCATAGTACCATGTCTCACACTGAGCATCCTCCCTTATCAACCACTACCCACTGGACATGTTGTCTTCTGCCTGCCATTGCCTTGCATGGCAGAATATTGATTTTAAATAGAATTTTTAATTTAGGTTTATTTTATTATTTTCCCCCGATCCCATTTACATGCCACTGCCCTATGCTTAAACAGCCGAGATCAGCTAAAAAAAAAATAAAAGTTTATTTATTTATTTATTTTTGGCTGTTTGCAATGCAGGTGGCCTTATACTTGGCCATTGGCATGCTTCCTAACTAATATGCAGCCGTTATTTGGAGCTGTCACAGCTCTATTTTGGATTTTGCAGAAATGTACTCGGTTACCAACTGAGTACATTTCTGCAGATTGCACTAGTCCTGCATGGATGGTTGCAAGCTTCCTGGATCACAGATTTAACTCATTTGCATGGATTTCTCCTGCAAATGGGGTGATTTGCATACAGGGGCTTAGTCCGTGCAGGATTAGTGCAGGAGTGCTCATGCACGCCCCTGCAGGCTGTTCCTGAATCGCACGGCAGACATATTGCCTGCTAGAGCTCCTGCACTGATCTTGCATGCCATGCAAGGCATAGAGAATCTGGGGGTTTATGTTTTGTATCCTCCACATAATGCATGGAACATTCCCTGGCTTTATCCTTTTGTCCACAGTTCCTGTGCTAAGGGGGATTTGTGGGAATGTCTGTCTCTCGTTGTTTGGCACTTCTACATCCCTCACAAATGAGGTTTTCTAGCAAATCCATGATTTTACTCCTCTGTTCTACCAATGACTTTGGTTTGTTCATGTGTGTGCAAAGAGATTGAGAGGTAGTGGGCAGGTGTATGAAAATGTTGTACATGTCATGAGGGGCCTGTCATTGCCACTACATTCCTGAATTTTGCCTTGTATGTGATAAAAGTAGGACTAATTTTTAGAAATGCCTTTTTTGCTCCATAGTCTTTTTCTTGCCTCATAGTTTGGTGTGTTCCCCTTAATACTTTCCTCCAAGCCATTTGTTCTTTAAGACTTTAGTTGTCTGTTTCAAAAAGCTTGTAATCACAATATTTTATGTCTTTTGAGGTCTCTAAACATATTTTGGGGAATGAAAGGGATACAATTGTGTAGAAAAAGCTGAGGTTCACCTCCAGTGTTTGGTATTTAACTTAAAACTGTAACTTGAGGCTTTCTCATTTTTTTTTTTTTTTTTTTTTTTTTTTTTGCTTACTGGTCAGTCATTCTTGTGTCTTTGTGCCTGCAGTACAATAGTGAATATGCACTTCAGTTGTGCCTATTGCCTAAATTAGTTTTTGTCTGCTGGTTACTGTTACTCAGCAGTTCTTCAGTCTATGGTACAATACTACATATTGTATAGCTTGTGTTTATGAACAGTGTACAGTATTAGGCTGCTCATTCTTTTGTGCCTGCAGTCATATTGATATGACATTTTGGAACCTAATCTATTTTTCTGGTTTATATGCCTGCACTGCAGTTTGCCTTCTGGCCCTCGTTTCTCCAGTTCTACCTACAGTGTAAGATGGAATCAACTTGATCACTTGTTGGGTATGCATTGCACCATGGATTATGTAATTCTTGGTGTGGTCTTAAGATGTACTGCTACCTAGTTATAGACCATATGTTTGGGGTTATTTCCTTTTATTATGACTTTTTGTAGAAGACATTGTGCAATACAGTACAGGATGCTTGGACAGTAAAGCACAATAGTGACTTATAGTTAGTGAGTGTATTATATAAGCAGATGAGGCAAGTCCCAGTGTGTTAAGGGAAAGGTTGTAGGTTTGTAGCTTGCACCTACTGTTAAGATACTTGCTGTTTACACTGGTTGGCTAGCTTGGAGTTTGTATTTCATGTGGCAATGGCCAGATCAAAGTTGAGGGTTTACCACAGTGATTTCATTTAAGTAAATCTAATGAGTAACATTCCACTATTGTCATGGGAGGTGTTTCTGTGTAAAATCGAAAATACAATCCTTAGAATATTTTCAGAATGCTAGTGTTTGTCATTATGTAGTCTGGGTAGGTCAAAGAAAGTTGCATACATGTACCTGAAGTGTAGTGCTTTTTACTAACAGTATGACAAAAGGATGCAATGACTGCACATGTAGTAATTCTGCTTTACCTCCCTTCCCAGTTAGAGATGAAGAATACATATTTGTCAGGAGCAGAAAAAAGAACGTTTCAGCAGCAGAGGAAAGAAGATGCAAAGAGACAGACTTCCATTATGAAATTTTTCTGTGGCTCAGAGAGGGGAGATTGGGGAAAACGTCTGCCTTCAGGACAACACAGTTGTTCTGCATTACAGCCTACTGACTGTGAGGCCAGTATCCTTACCATAGAAAGTGACCACTCTGTTGCAGCTGCACCACAAACTACCGCCTGTGAACCTACAGCCATTTCCATGGGTGAAAGTATGTCAGCAAATGCAGATTCAACTTTAGAGGTATTGCCTGGATCACCAGAGTTTGACACAGAGGGGCCCCATACTTCTGTAGTGATAGATGTGGCCTGTGACTTGCATGGAGTGTCAGGTATATCTTTTGAGAATCTAGGATCTTGGCCAGACTTGGTAAGGGATGGGTTTAGGGTAGCTGCCATTCAGCATGGAGCTGTACACGTGGTGTTGCCACAGTTCCCAGTCAATGAACAGAAAAGAAGATTTACATCAGAGAACTATTTCCATGTGCTGCCTAATGGGGAGACAGCACAATGCACTTGTTTGACCTATTCATTCTCAAAATATGTACTGTTTTGCTTCGCATACAAATTGTTTGGACATTCTAACCATCTTCTCAGGTCAGCTGATTAAAGAGCATGGAGAGAGAGATATCCAAAACGTTACACAGCCATGACCAAGCAACAGATCATACAGCATGTATGCTGAAGTGGAAGGACCTGGACAATAGAGTAAAGAGTAGACAGAGAATGGATGATAAGAGCAAGCAGCTACTGAAAAGGAGATAACTCACTGGTGTAGTGTCTTAGAATGCATTATAGCTATTGTCCAATACTTGACAGAATGGAACATAGCATTCCATGGTACAAGTGATGCCATGTACACCTATGGCAATGGCAATTTCTTAGGTCAACTGCAACTTTTGTAGCAGTTTGATTCTGTTATGGATGAATATTTGCAACGTATTAGGAATAAAGAAGAAATAGATCACTATCTTGGGAAGGACATACAGAATGAAATTATCCAGCTGATTGCAAATGCTATTTTAAGGACCACTGTAGGGTAGGTGAAGGACTCGGTATTTTTTTGAGATTCTTGATTGCACGCCAGACATTAGCAATCAAGAGCAAATGACTGTAGTGGTTAGCTATGTAGATATTTCAAGGACTGCAGCCACAGTTGAGGAACACTTTCTGGGATTTGTGCCTGTGAATGATACAACTGGGGCAGGACTTACAGAAGCACTTCTTCAGACTCTACAAAATTATTAACTGGACATTAACAACTGTTGAGGACAAGGATACGACAATGGCAGCAACATGAAGGGGAAATGAGCTGGAGTGCAGGCCCGAATAAAACAGATGAATTCAAAGGCTTTTTATGTGCCATGTGCCTGCCATAATTTAAATCTTATAGTTGGTGATGAAGCACAAGGAGAACAAGGAGACCTGGTGGTGGAATGAAGAAGTACAAGAGAGTATACAGAGAAAGAGGTTGGCGAAGAAGAAGTGGGATTGTCAGAGAGATGAAGAAAGTAGACAAGAGTATAAGGAGATGAGGTGCATGGCAAAGAGAGAGGTGGTGAAGGCTAAGGATAAGGCGTATGAAGAGTTGTATAAAAGGTTGGACACTAAGGAGGGAGAAAAGGACCTGTACTGATTGGCTAGACAGAGGGACCGAGCTAGTAAAGATATGCAGCAGGTAAGGGTGATAAAGGATAATGAGGGAAACGTACTCACAAGTGAGGAGAGTGTGTTGAGCAGATGGAAAGAGTACTTTGAGGGGTTGATGAATGAAGAGAATGAGAGGGAGAGAAGGTTGGTTGATGTGTGGATAGTGAATCATGAAGTGCAGTGGATTAGCAAGGATATAGTAAGGGTAGCTATGAAGAGGATGAAGAACGGAAAGGCTGTTGGTCCAGATGACATACCTGTGGAAGCATGGAGGTATTTAGGTGAAATGGCAGTGGAGTTTTTAACTAGATTGTTTAATGAAATCTTGGAAAGTGAGAAGATGCCTGAGGAATGGAGAAAATGTGTTTTGGTACGGATTTTTAAGAATAAGGGTGATGTGCAGAGCTGTAGTAACTACAGAGGGATTAAACTGATCAGTCACAGCATGAAGTTATGGGAAAGACTAGTGGAAGCTAGGTTAAGAAGGGAGGTGATGATTAGTGATCAGCAGTATGGTTTTCATGCCAGGAAAGAGCACTACAGATGCGATGTTTGCTTTGAGAGTGTTGATGGAGAAGTACAGAGAAGGTCAGAAGGAGTTGCGTTGTGTCTTTGTGGATTTAGAGAAAGCATATGACAGGGTGCCTAGAGAGGAGTTGTGGTATTGTATGAAGAAGTCAGGAGTGTCAGAGAAGTATGTAAGAGTGGTACAGGATATGTACGATGGTAGTGTGACTGTGGTGAGGTCTGCAGTGGGAGTGATGGATGCCTTTAAGGTGGAGGTGGGATCAGCTCTGAGCTCTTTCTTATTTGTAATGGTGATGGACATGTTGACAGACGAGATCAGACAGGAGTCCTTGTGGACTATGATGTTTGCAGATGACATTGTGATTTGTAGTGAGAATAGGGAACAGGTGGAGGAGACCCTGGAGAGGTGGAGATATGCTCTAGAGAGAAGAGGAATGAAGGCCAGCAGGACTAAGACAGAATATATGTGTGTGAATGAGAGGGAGGATAGAGGAATGGTGAGGATGCAGGGAGTAGAGGTGGCGAAGGTAGATGAGTTTAAGTACTTGGGATCAACAGTTCAGAGTAATGGTGATTGTGGAAGAGAGGTGAAGAAGAGAGTACAGGCAGGACGGAGTGGGTGTAGAAGAGTGTCAGGAGTGATTTGTGACAGACAAGTACCAGTAAGAGTGAAAGAGAAGGTCTACAAGAGGATAGTGAGACCAGCTATGTTATATGGGTTGGAGACAGTGGCACTGACAAAAAGGCAGGAGTCAGAGCTTGACGTGGCAGAGTTGAAGATGCTAAGATTTGCACTGGGTGTGATGAGGATGGACAGGATTAGGAATAAGTATATTAGAGGGTCAGCCCAGGTTGGAAGGTTTGGAGACAAAGCCATAGATGCAATATTATGTTGGTTTGGATGTGCTGAGGAGGCATGCAGAGTATATTGGGGAAAAGATGCTAAGGATGAAGCTGCCAGGTAACAGGAAAAGTGGAAGGCCTAAGATTAGGTTTATGGATGTGGTGAGAGAGGACATGCAGGTGGTTGATGTGACAGAGCAAGATGCAGAGGACAGGAAGAAATGGAAACAGTTGATCTGCTGTGGCGACCCCTAAAGGGAGCAGCCAAAAGAAGAAGAAGAAGAAGTAAAAGAAGAAGTTGGTGATGAAGCACATTCGTCACTACAGGCAATGTAATACTTTGGATGTCTGCAGAACATTTACTTACTCTGTTTAGCATCAACAAGCCAATGGCAGATCTTGAAAAGGCACATAAACTTCACTTTGAAGCCACTGTCGGAGACTTGCAGGTAATGCAGGATATACTCTGGCAAGGCAGTAAGATTTCAGTTAAAGGGAGTCATGGAAGCATTACAGGAGATAGGTGAAGCTGTATATACAAGTGATGCTGCAACATATCAACAAGCAAGGAAACCATGCTCGGAACTTATGTCATGCCAATTCATTGTATGTTTAGTGGTTTGGTATGATCTGCTGACAGAGGAAAATTGTGCAAGCAAAGTTCTGCAGAGTCCATCAGTTGATATTTCTACATGTGTCAAAGTGCTGGCATCAACTACGGACCCGCTGAAGAATTACAGACAGGATTTCAACATATCTTGGATGAAGCCTCCAAGACAGCAGAAGAACTGGATGTTGTCACCACAATTCAAGAAAAGGGGCATCGGAAAGTAAAGTGCTTCTTTGGCTATGAAGTGTCAGGTGAGACTGTACAGAGATCCAGTGGTAAAACTATGTGTAGAGTTCTTCAATATGCTGCTGGACACAACAATCCAATCATTTACTGACCGTTTTGAACAACTTTTAGAGTTTGATAAGGCTTTTGGATTTTTATCAATTATTAAAGCCTTCAGTGACGTTGCAGATGACACATAGCTGCAACACTGCAACACTCTGAAAGAACAACTGACTGACAGGATAAGTGGCCACTGTGACATTGATGACTCTGACCTTGGACACGAACTGAAAAGCCTTTCTCGAATATTTGATGATGAATCATCACTACTGACTGTATTAAATTTCCTCATTTGCAACCACTTGTAAGACATATATATAAATACTTATGTTTCACTGTGCATTTATTTGACTGTACCCATTAAAAAGGCTACTGTAGAATGCAGCTTTTCTAAACTGAAACTCATAAAGACAAACCTATGTTCGTCAATGAGTCAAGAAAGACTTTCAGGCTTAGCTGTGCTCTCAATTGAGCATGAAGTGGGACAAAGTGTATCACATGGCAGCCTCATTGAAGACTTTGTCTTGAAGAAAATTCATAAGATCTCAGTTAAACTACAGGCATGTGCTCATATTTGCTTTCCAATAATCTTTTATTATGCTGTAAGGCAGTAAATTTCAGGTAGCACCTTAGTGTGTCCCAGATAGTATGCTGTGTATTCACTGACTTTTTGCTTACTCCAGCAGGTAGGACCAAGTAGCACAATGAGGATGAAACTTGTAGGATGTTCGACAAAGGCAGCTAGGAGCGGCTGGACTCGTTGTGAGGCCAAGACAGTTGGGAGTGGCAGGACTCATCGGGAGGCTAGGACAGTTGGAAGTGGCAGGTGTCGTCATGAGGCTAGGACAGAAGCACAGGAAGAATAGATAAAACTGGCAGCAATCAGAAAAGCTGAGACTCTAACCGTGCATTGAAGATGAATGACACTCTTGTGGTATTGACTTCACCTGTTTCTCTCTGGGTTTCAGTCTGCCTGTGTCAAACTCAATAATCCCCGTTGCACTCTTCTGCTTGGGTTTGAGTCTGCCACAGGTTAAATAATCCCCATGGCTCTCTTGTGTGTTTCTTTAGGTTTGAGTCTGTCTACCTCAGGCTCAGTAATCCCCATGGCTGTCTTGTGTTTCTTTGGGTTTTAGTCATCTGCTCAGGCTCGGTAATCCCCATGGCTTTCTCTTGGGTTTGTTTTGGTTTGAGTCTGCCTCAGGCTCTGTAATCTCCAAGGCTTTCTCTTGTATATCTTGTGTGGCTGTAGTCTTTTCTATGTCTGTCCCATAGCTGTGTTGTGTACCTCTGCAGTGTGACTGTTCTGCATGTCAGTAACTTTATTGTGTAATGGGGTCAGTTTATCTAATGCTGTTTGTTTCAGTCTTGCCATATTGCTGTCATCATCATGTGTTTGGGAGTGGTGTCTCAGTTCAGTTTTGCAGTAGTGCTGCCTTAGTCTTGTGTGGGTTTCTGTTCAGTCTTGCAGTAGTTTTGACCTAGTCTTGTCTCTGTGCTGCGGGGGTGGGTGCCTCTGTCCTGTGTGTCTGAGTCTGTGTTGGTGTTACTGTTCAGTATTGCTGTAGTGCTGTCTTTATCATGTGTGGGTATCTATCCTGTGTGCAAGAGTCTGTCTTAGTGTGCTTCTGTCCTGTGTGAGAGAGTTTGTGTGGGTGTCTCTGTTCAGCCTTGCTGTATTGCTGTTTTTGTCTTGTCTTGTCTGTGCTGTGTGTGGGAGTCAGTGTGGGTATCTTTGTGTGGGAGTTAGTGTGGGTGTCTTTGTCTTTGTATACGTCTGTGGGACTGGCTACCTTGATGCGGTACAGATGCTTATTGTAATGTAACAACATTGCTATTAAATGCCAGTCAGTGTGGGTGTCTTTGCGTGGGAGTTAGTGTAGGTGCCTTTGTGTACCTCTTTGGGACTGGCTACTGGCTACCTTGATGCAGTACAGAGGCTTGTCATAATGTAACAACATTGCTACTAAATTCCAGTCATAGCCCTCAATCTCATGGCACAAAATCTAGACAAAGCCACAGACAATGGGGGTACAGCTCCAAAGATCAGGAAAATTTTTATATATTGCTCTTATAAACTTAAAAAAGCTGCTAGAATAAAAGGTGTTACCATGCATTTTCTGAAGGATATGAAGTTAAACTGAAATGCCTGTCATTTAATGAATTTAGTCCTCAATGGTTTGCCACAAAAAAAATCCATAAAACTACAAATTTGGAGGAACAGACCAAAGGAGTCACACCTGGACATTTTGTGAAGATCTGGGCAGTTGAGGAGTATGCAGTCAGTGTCTGCACCTCTGAATGGCTACCTTGCTGTGGTACAGGGGTTTGTCATAATGTAACATTGGTACTAAATGCCAGTCACTATGCATGCACATGTGAGTCGCTACCTTGCTGTGGTACAGGAGTTTTTCATAATATAACATTGGTACTAAATGCCAGTGTGTACCTTGGTACATCAATTTATTTTATTTTATTTATTTTGCATTTGTTAACTGGGCTAGTCCAACTGGATGCATGTCCATTTTCAGCGGAGGCCCTGGGAGAAAAGCTCCAGACATACGCACAAAAATAAAATATGATAGTTCCAATATACATATAATGAACAGTTAACAGTCTCAGGTTCAGACAGCAATATTATACATACAATTGTGCATAATAATTTGAAGTAGTTGACTAACAAGATAGAACACAAATAAGACTGCAGGAAAGAAATGTTAGCACACACTGATAGAGAAGAAGTTAGAACATACTGACAGAGAAGAAGTTAGTCAGGATTGGAACAGGGACATGACCATTGTGTTGTTAGATACTGTTTAAGGCTCATTTTAAATAGGGTCAGGGAGGATTCTTGTGTGAGGTTAGCAGGAATTGAGTTCCAAATTATACCAACAGAGTTGGCAAACAGAGAGTTTCCAGCTAAGTTGTTGGTGGTAGATATTTGGATCAGAAGTTTATTAGATGAACAAAGTGGCCTAAGATTACTATAGGGTTTCATAATGTTTTTGATTGACAGAGTATTTTTAGGATGATTTAGAACTTTATGTGCCATTATTAGTTTCAGGTTAAGACAGTGGTGTGTTCTATAGGGCATTCCGGTGGCAAATCTAGTAATGCGGTTATAGCAGCTAGACAGCTTATTAATTTCAGCTTTATTCAGTTTAGTGTATAATGGGGAGGCATAAAGAAGCATAGAGAGTAGGTGAGAGTAGGTAACAGCAGTTCTAGCATGTGGTGTTAGGAAAGGTTTAGTCTTGTATAATGAGCCAAGCTTTTTATTAATGGACTTAATAGTTTGGTTAACTTGCAAATCAAATTTGGGCTTGTTGTCTATGATTACACCTAAAAGTTTTGTGTAGGCCTCAGGTGAAATAATAGTACCATTATTGGATTTTATGGAAAAGGATATCACAGTGGATTTATGTGTAGGGGAGAAGAGTAGAAGCTTTGTTTTGTTAGGGTTTAGGCTAAGACACTGATCTGAGAGCCAATTTTCAACTTGTGTTGAAAGTGTTCTGGGTTAAGGTCAGTAAGTTTGTCTGGTTGGTGGCTGAGCAAATTAAAGTGGAGTCGTCTTCATATTGAATACAGGTTGCATCTGGGATAACAGTATGGAGGTCATTAATAAAAATGGAAAATAAGAGGGGTCCTAGTATGGAGCCCTGGGAGACTCCTAGTGTGTTAGGTAGAAGGTTAGATAGTTTACCCTGCCAAAGGACAGCCTGTTGTCTACCACTGAAATAAGATTTGAACCATTGTAGGGCAAGGTTATCTAAGGAAATGGTTTTCAGTGTTTGGATGAGAAGTTGGTGGTTAACCATGTCAAATGCCTTGGAGAGATCTAGAAAGAGGGCTGAGGAAAATTTATTGTTATTTCAGTTCTGATTTATGGCATTGGAGAAAGAAAGTAGGGCTGAGGCGGTACTATGATAAGGTCTGAAGCCATGCTGAGTATTTGCCAGCAGATTGTTCACTGTACTATCAAATAAAGGAGAGAGCCTGTAGAAAAGTGTGTAATGTAATTAATAAAGGTACAATACTTGGAGTGTGTCTGTGTCACTTACTTTGAAATGTTGTTGTACCCTTGCATTAAATAAATAGTACTGTTGTATTAAGTGCTGTCAACCCACAGTTGGGCATTCCCATATAAAGTGGATGAATTAAGTGCCAGTAGCTGTGAAGCATATATATAGTCCTCAACAGTCGGTAAATGGCTGGCATGCATAGGTAAATCTGGCACATGAGTAGCTTGTCAATGTGTTCCCCAGAAATGTGAGTGTGCTACATGAAATGTAGGGTTCTGTAGAAATTTAACTGAAAATGTCACGTGAACACATCCAGATATGTAGATCCATAAATATAAATAAAAAATATAACTATGTAGCAGTAACATCTGCATCCTGGACAGTTAGTATGTGAGATATAGGTCAGGTATATAATGAACTAGCAAAACCCATTACACAACCTAATGCATGTTGCCTAGTGTAATAATACATGTAGGGGATATACACCTGCAGTCAATAGGAATGTAGTGTAGACTAAAAGTACTTATAAGATGTTAATGGAGGTTTCTTTTTACACCCTACTGTATGTGCATAAACAATGCAATTCCTCACCTCAATGGGTATGTCTAATCTCAAAACATTTGTTGGGACATATGTCCTATTGTTCTATAAATATCTGCATTTACTTTGATGCATGTGCCCTGTTCAAACACCACAATCTTGGTGGCCTGTTGCCACCAATCATCCCCCCATGCTGTTGTAATGTCCACTGTCGTTCAATATATGCATGTGTTATGCTTGCTGTTCAACTGTTGGAACCCTTGTGTGTTGGGTTAATGGGAATATTACTGCATGCTGTTACAACTAATTTGGAATGCTGTTGTCTATGTTGTAATTAAACACACCTAATCATAGAACGTATGGGAAAGCTGGTCCCAGCGGACCCACCTGTCCCTCCTCAGCTGGCGATTGCACCTGGAACCAGCAGGTCCGGTGCCCAGCCCGGGCTACCCTCCTTCGTTGGTCCTGTGCCCCCTTCAGGTGGAAGCGCTGCAGGGGATGGGGCTCATCCCCCCTGCAAGCGTGATTGGAGAAGGGCCACCTGTCACTCTCCAAAAGGTCCGGGTTGTGGTGCGTAGGGAGATCCAGCGTTTAGTCACTGATCCCCTATGCCAGCTCGAGACGAGCCTGCCCCTCCTACGCAGCCTACAGCACAGCCACCCTTGAGGCTGTGAAGGCGCAGTGGTGACTGCCCATGGGTGGGGATCTCAGTCCCACTGTTGCCATCTGTGGGCTCCATGGGCTTGCAATTTCCAAACATCCGTCCCTATCAATTGTGTTCACCCACCCCATGTGTCATACTCCGCCCCTGTATACATCTTGTTTGTCTTGTCTGTTTACCTCCCCAACCTACCTCCCCAAATATACCTACTTCCTCTACCTCACATTCCACTCTCACCTGAAAAAAAAAAAAGGGCAATCTGTTCCCACAAAAAAATTATGCCCCATACATAGCTGCCCATTTCGCACACATGTCCACTGGACATGTAAACTGATAATTAGAATTGGCAGTACAACATACTTTGTTGTCCTCACCCCTCTCTCGGGGTGGAAGGTTTCAAATTTCACTCCAATTTGTAACATATGCACAGCTGTTGCTGTTAAAGAATTGGGCAGCTATGGACCTTCCCTACAACTGTCCTGTACATCCAGAGCTGGTTTCCCCACTGTCTTTCCCTCTTTGTGCCCCCTTTTTCACCACTTTCATATCTCCTCATTTTCTTTTCTTTCAAAGAAATTAGCGCGGGGGTTAGTGGGAGTAAGCACTTTTAAGCAGTAGTTAGCAGGTTTGAGTGAGTGTGCGCATGTGTGCGCTAAGCTTAGCATCGCTAAGCATCGAGCAAACTTGCGCAAACCCGCTTACAACTGCTTAAAAGTGCCTTAATCACTCTGTATGTCAGGGCCCTTGTTCTGCTCAGCAGCAAAATAAAATACCTCCGTCAGTCTCGAACCCCAGACCTTGGACACACTTGACTGCATGAAGTACCACTAAGCCACAGCAGATATACAATAACTTGGTGCTGAAATAAATATATCATGCAATACAATGAGTGAATGTAAAGGAAAAATAGGAAGGCCATAACACAAAGCTTGTTCTGTGGACCTTTACCAGCAATTGTTGTGGAATTGCATTACATGACTGTGATAAGAGAAGTAGCCATTCTAGCAGCAAATAATGTTATAGAGGCACTTTACAACCCCCACACAGTATCATAGCAGGACAAACACTGGCATATCTGATTAGGGCAGAGGGCATACTTCCTAACTGTGACTACTTTTCAGGGATGTCCCTGATTGTGAAACATATTTTAGCTGTGTCCCTCTGAATCCCTCTGAAAAGTACTGACGTTAGTCAGAGAGGTGGTGTATTACGTAATGAATAATCACAATAATAACAGTAGACACCACTTGTACTTCATAAAAGGAGTACTAATCCATATGCACTGCTTCACTCAAGTCTACACTTACTGTCTCTGTTAGTTGGAAGGTGTACCTCACTTTTAATTTCCTATCCCTGACTCCAAGCAAATATGTATCTGAGTGTTTCATAGGCCTGGCAGAGGCACAAACACACAGGCATATCAGCTTATCTGCTGTTACACACACTGCAAATAGCTTTGTGAGGACTTCCACAAGCATACCCTTATGTAGGAGTACAACACAGAAATACCAAAGGATGTAGCCATGTACTGGTAGCAACTGACTGTAACAATGCCATTGTACCAGTGCTGAAAACACCTGTGGGTTGCAGAGACAAAGAATAACAGGCTGACATCTGGCTACCATCTGGATAGGTTCACAGTTGGGAACTATGCAGACAGACCACCTGCCTAGATAAACTAACAGGTACACACCAATCCTTTAAGTCCAGTAAGATAATACTCACACAATAAGATGTAATGCTATCTGTATGTCTGCATCCCCCCCACCCCCAAATTTTAAATATACGTGTGTGTTTAGGGTCAACCAAGGATGTAGGTAGGCATACTCAGTAGTGGAATTGTCCAGTTTACCTGAGAATCCTGTGCTAATGTCAACAATAAATATACACAAACCCTGCAGAAGTGAATACATAAATATGCACAGTATAACAGTTCACAAATAGTTCATGTGTCAAAAGAATACTTCTCAATAACTACTCTTGTATGGCAGTTAATTACATAAGTAGAAAAGAAACTACATACTCACATATATTTTGTGTAAGCATTTGTAGGGGTGAGTTAAACTCTACACTGATAGCTCTGTACTGGAAGTGGCAACATTCAGGTCTGAGTACAACATGTACATCACTGTCTACACCTCTAGCTTCAGATATAAGAAGTATACCAACCTTCTGACTTCAACAACAGTGTCCACAGCAAACAAGCATGGGCCCCACTCTGGACATCTGAAAGGGCTACGCCAGCAAAACTTAGAAATTTATAGCATGGGGTTGCTATGACAGTGAGTACTGCAATTACCACACAGCAGACTGTATGCATTTACCAAATGCTGGGCACCAATTGGTGCAGAGGTCATCACATGCACATGTGCAGATACCTATAAAAGCAGACTGTACTTGCTATCCCCACATGCAATCATTACATTGCACGTGTTAAAGCATCACTGAACTTGGGGAGGAGTAAAAAAGAATTATTACTTAATAACATAAACTTTTAATTAAGTAAAAAGACTTGACTGAATTACCAACCAAATATATTAATTAAGTAAAAAAAAAAACTTAATTAATAACCAAAAGAAATTAAGTAAAAGCAATCTTTACTTAAGTAACACCAAAAAAAAAAAAAAATTGTCAAAACATACACAGACTGACCTGAAAGTGGCAAACAGGCATGTAACAGATATGTGATTACCAAGTAGTAGATGTTTATGAAGAGTACTGTAAATAGTTTGAAACATGCATATGTGGCAGCAGTAGGTATGTATGCACTGATGCCATGCATGACTACTGCCATGGACAAATTAGTGTGTAGCTGCGTGCAGTGGGACATAACTGTGACATATGTAGCTCAGCATTTAATGTCAAACATCCGATCATGTCATCTATGTTCTGTACAGTACTGTGTATAATGGCTGTCTGGGGGAGTAGAGCAAACAGCTATATAAACCTGGATGTGACAGAGTAACACATGCATGATAGTCGTATAATGTGTAGCTTAGCATTGGCAACTGCTGTACCAGGCTAGTATAGTAATGTAGCATTAGCAGCTATAAATACACCCTGTAATATTGCTGTTATGCACACATGTGACAACTGTTCATGTTGTTGCAAGGCCCAACAAGTCATCCGTGAGGTCTACGGACTTACAACAGTGTGGACCTTGTGTGTGTATGGCACACACATATGGAGAGATATTTATGTGTCAGATGTACTAACATCTTAACATGTGCATAGAGCAAGGTACATACTGCAACTGTTTGTGAAGGGTGGACATATATATGTTGGTGAAGGTTGTTATGTGCATATTTTCATGTAGGTTGTAGTGTGTGGCAAACAAGACAACATACAGTGCTGGTATACGACATGTGGTGTTTAAACTCTGTGGGTATGATTTGCTAAGTTTTTAGTCTTCCAGACAGGGAGTCCTGCTAAAGATACATGGCCTGAGAATACCCTCAATGCATTCTGCACAAGACTGTGCAAAAGTATTACATAACTGTATCTCTCTCAACCCTTGCATAATTGATATTCCCACCATGAAAGGTGGACTGTATATGTGCCTACATGTAAATCTATATGTACCCCAATGGATGTTTATATGTACGCTCAAGCTCAATGTTGTAAATGCATTGCCATCCCTTTTGTTAAAAACCCTGTACCCATGAACTACCACATAGGTGGTAGTCTACTCAACACCAAAAGTGTGATAAGAGACCACGGGACACAGGTGGACAGTAGTGTCCCTTTTGATAATCACAGTGCCACAATAGTCATGTAAACTGTATATGGTCCACATGTCATCACAAAAGGTGTATCATCCATGGAATAAGAGGTCAGTGTTCCACTCTACTCATCAGTCATAAAACCCATCATAGAGTACAATGGCCCTTTTGGTATGTACCTCAGAAGACATCTACAGCAACTGTAGACACCAGGCACAAGCACCACAAAGAGTATTACCAGACTCAAACAGATGCCCTATGTAGACTGTCTTCTAAAACCACAGCTACACTGTGTCGCATACCGCCTACCCAGTGCCAACCTCCGCCTAACATACGAAGCTATGCCAAACCCACAGGTGTCGGACATGCTCCATGTAAACAGATCAAAATCCCTACAAGCTACACACTGTACTGATCTAAACCTTGTAACATCAAAAAGCAGAACATGTTGGAGTGGTACATTCTCATCTCAGACACATACCATACTCTGCAACTAACTACCTATCAATAGCAAAGAAAGGTCCTCATTAGCAGCCGCTATGAATAATTATGATGAATGGATGTGAGATAGGAAATACAACCCGGGAATCACCTCTGTGGCTCTACATGATAAGTGCACATGAACTTAAATTACATGGGTGTTGAAGGGCAGGGTACCATATGGCTAGGCTTCTATAGGCCCTGCGGCTAATAGCCTATGAGCTACCTAGGACCCAATACACACACACATGTACATGTTGCATTAATTGCTATGTGAGGTTGACTGAGTGTGATGGTGAATGTGTAGGTGAATGTGTCAACGTTGTGTATATGTGTGATAGCCTAGTGGGAAACTGTTTATATCATGGTATGTAGTGTTCTAGCACTGATCCCCGCAAAAGATATGTATGCTATTGCTAGGCAGGAAAAGCAGTATGGCATATGGTGTGACGTAGTCCCATGGTGTTGACTGGAGTGTTCCATTGTAGGCTAAAGCAGTACATGTATGCTTATTGATTGTTAACACTAGTGAATACAAATCCCGTATGAACTATAGTACTACCTGAAGCTGTAGGCCTAAACAGCAGAGTATGGTGTATATCCACATTGCTTGGAAACACTGTTTTGTTTGTTACCTGTAGTCCTCACACATTACATACCTCAGGCATAAGGTTTTGTAAGTGCTGACACACAGTACTGTATGGTACACAGGTAAAGCTCATCTGTGTTGCCATATGTTTGTGTCTTGTAGGTATGTCTGATGTGTGTGTGGGTATGCCTGTAACATGGCCTCAGTCGTATATGTGTTACAGGATATAAGTGCATATCTAGCAACATATATAGTGTAGTACAGCAGTATGACACCTATATTGATGAATGTGCACATATGTTACTTAGGGGTTTGCTATCAACAAATAGTGTGGTGTACTGGTAGTACTGTAACTGTTCTCTACAATCATTTCAATGGATGACATATTTCTGTATGCATTAGCTTCATATATACCTCCTGTGGCTAGGTGGTGCATTGTGTCACATACAGTGTGCCATGTGCTGTTGTATAGTCTTACATACTGGTTTCACTTTGTTGCTGTGCAGAACATGGTTTAATATATAGAACGTGTCAGGCACTGTCAGGCAGTTGTGGGCTGAGTACTGATGTGTGGTATTAAAAGTGTGTATCTACTGACAGCCAATAGGTTGCTATATATGGCATTTCATTGATATCTGCACTTTAGAATGTTAAGTGTGCCACATGACTTGCTCACAATTATTGTTTTATTGTATTCCAGGGACATGTCTCACAATCACAACCTTGCATATTCACCTGAAGAGGAGGAAATCATTATATCCACCCTATTACAACATCACACCCTGCTGTTCTCCAGAACAAGCCAGGACCAGCATGAGCACACTGCACTGTGGCAAGATGTTGTCCATCGGGTTAATGACGTAGGCATGCATAACCAGACTTATGAGCAGGTACGCCATCACTGCAGTGATTTAATTAGACATGTCCAGCAGCATGCCTCCAATGTCCGCAGACAACAGCTTGCCACAGGTGGTGGTGCAACATCACATCCGCCCCTCACCAGAGTGGAAGAGCTGCTCCTCAGCATGGTGGCTCCTGGACAACCACTACAACAGACATGTGTCATCATGGAGGCTGGCGTCACCCAACAAGTTGACTCGGAGCATGCAGGTAACATGGCATGTCTGTAGACTACTGTTAGCTCGATTGTTAGAACATGCATATGTCAGATGTGTACTGTGTATTTGGAAGATGTGGAGTCTGGTGTTGTGCAAAACTGATAATTTGGAACATAATCTGTATGCCTGTGACTGCCAACCATTGTACTACTGTAAAAGTGCAAACTCACAGCAGCAATGCCATAGTTGTTGACACTGACAAACTGTCTCATATCCTTGTGGGTCCCTCTGGTGTGACAGCAAGACAGCAGAGCCATGCTGGTGAGTGTTCTACATTTAATATGGCAAATAATATGTGCATGTCATAGGTGAGTTGTAGGCCATATACACATGTAAAACACCTACATATAATGCATGCTCTGCATGTTTTCTGTGGGACTGTGCACATCCCAGTAACATGAGTAGCTGCCTCAAACACATGCTATACACAGAACATCCCAAACAATTGTGGTACACTGTAGTGGACATTGTATAGGCAGAGTCAATATACATGCACACAACATACACCACCTTGTCATATGCAGTACGTGTTAATATGATACACATGGCGTATTTAGACACCTGCTGTAAGGTCAGACTCCAGTATCCCAAATGTCATCCACACAGCACACATACTATACCTGAGGGGTAAAGGCCTATCATGGGGTGGTGCAAAACTCTTCAACAAACAACACATTCATGTTAGGCAATGATCCCTATTGAACACCTTACATACCCATGTAACAACTGCCTGTGAAATGGTTAATGTAGCCACAGTGCTGCAGTTCAGGTACAGCAAGATAGTTGTCAGTGTGGCACACATTAGTGGCCTTCAGTGACCACATGATGCTGCCTGATGATGGCTCATGGTACTATACTACATCCAGTTACAGTAACTACAGTGCAACACATAGCATTCATTGCTATACACCTGACAGTTGTGCGCATCCAGCCATGGTATGTATACCTGTGAGTGATGGTGCACAGAACATTGAAAAGCATTTCATACTTGCACAGCAATGTTGTGTCCATGTACAGATTGTGTTCCAGGGTGAGGCCAATCATTGAACAACACACATGCATCAAAGACATGTATACTGTTATTAACAAGGACTCTCTACACTCGCACTGCATGCTGTTGAGCAACACACATCTTGCATGCTGACACATGCGATAGGACTCTTTGGCTTGTGATACTGTACTCCACCATCAACCACTAATGGGTATGTTCTGGATTGCTGTTGGTGTGTGTGTGTGTGTGTGTGTGTGTGTGTGTGTGTGTGTGTGTGTGTGTGTGTGTGTGTCTACTTTAGTGAGTAGTGTATTTGTGTTCATGTGTTCATGTGCACACGTGTTCATGTGTGCATGTGTGCATGTGTTCGTGTTCATGTGTTCATGTGTTCATGTGTGCATGTGTGCCTGTGTGCATGTGTGCATGTGTTCATGTGTGCATGTGTTCGTGTTCATGTGTTCATGTGTGCATGCGTGTATGTGTTCATGTGTGCATGTGTTCGTGTTCATGTGTTCATGTGTGCATGTGTTCGTGTTCATGTGTTCATGTGTGCATGTGTGCGTGTGTTTATTTGTGCATGTGTGCATATGTTCGTGTTCATGTGTTCATGTGTGCATGTGTGCATGTGTTCATGTGTGCATGTGTTCATGTGTGCATGTGTGCATGTGTTCATGTGTGCATGTGTGCATGTGTGCTAACATCATGTACAGATTGTAAAGTGTGTTTCCTGTCTCCTTCTCACAGGTGCTGAGGTTGTGTTGGTTGAGTGTAGCAGGGAACCTGAAGATACTGCCACAAATAGTGGAAATGATGAAACATGTGTTGTGGCACAGGCAGGTTTGACAGGGTCTGTCGTTGGTCTGCCAATTGACAGTACACAGCTTTCCACACTGTCTATGTGCACATTCATACTGCCAATACATCCCTCATCACCAATGGCCTTAGCTGAGGGACAGCATACAGTAGGCATTGACCAGGATAGTGTGGTATCTATGGCACATGCATCCCCTCACAGCAGCCATACCCAGATTCCTGGAACAGTGCCACATAGGCGGATGTCCAGGGGGTTTTGTGGGAGCACTGCTGGTCATAATGCCCCTAGCAGACGTGCCCCCACAGGTCTTACAACCTCAGGTATGTTCCGGGCTGTAATGCAGGCACAGGCACCTATGGAACGGTACACCAGACAGGGACTGAGGGCGCAGAGGGACCATAACACCGCTATCAATGACAGTATCTGTGACCTTGCCGGTGCAGTCTGTCACTACACCGAGGTCATAGATTTATGTTGGGGGGAGACACTAGATGTCCTCCGCAATGTGATGTCCATGTGCCAGGACAGTGCAGGATGGCTGAGACATCGACATGGATGTATGCCAGCAACATCATCAGCTGGCAGTCATCGCGGATGACACACAAGTCACAGCCGCTCCCGTAGTGGCAGTACCAGCCCCAGCAATGTTGGAGCTGGGCTGTCAATAGGCCATCATAGAAGACCATGTACACGTGGCTCTGGCCAGTCCCAGCAGGGACATGGGTCCAGTCGACATCCCTCTGCCTCTGATGATAGTACCCAGTCTGGCTTAGTACCCAATACTGTCCGTTGCACCCCTGCCAGGCACAGGTACTGTGTCTGTGGTGAGAGACGGTGATCTGTACAGCCTGGTAGGTACAGTCTGTGGCTGTCCCACAACCTCCCGTATATGGCAGCCACATGGTGGAACTGTGTGCATACAGACACACACACATAATCCAAACACCTAGGGCTAACACATACACACACACATTACATCAACATTGACCCAAGCTTTACTGTTGTCCCTCACGCACACGCAAACACACACACACACACACACACACACACACACACACACACACACACACACACACACACACACACACATGTCGATTGGATGGATCAATGTCGGGCTCTGGCAAACCAACAACACACGCTGTGCATATGATGAAACTGTGCCACCTCCTGTCATCTGTAACATTGATGCAGGAACAGGCTAACATGGTGCTGATGCACAGGGTGACTTTATAGCAGTGTAGCAATGTTAGCATGTTGTCACCAGTACAGTGTCATGATATCCTTGTAGGTATATCTGAGCAGGCATGATGCATTAAAGCTAGGATTATCAATGTAGTATTGTTTACAGCAGTTTAATTCCAAAAATGTATTGTCCGCCCATGTGCCCCTTGGCTGATGTGTGTAGTTTTGGCAGCATGTGTTGGTGAGTGGATAGTACAAGTGTGATGTGTGCAGTACAGATTTGCAGGTGTACATTTGTGACCATGGTGGAGGTGCACTGTCTGCATGTACGTGCATAGTGGACACATGGGAAGGGTGACATGCCCTGTATTACACAGTGTCAACATTTCATAGTTTCTATTGGTGGCCAGTATGCATTTTAATACACATATGTTTTAACTTGGGTACACATGTGTGTATGACATGTTTTGACACTATGCTGTGGGTGATACTGTTACTATCTGTCATTGGTTTGCATTCTGGCAGTATACACAACCTCAACAGCCTGACTATAACCAATCATTAGATGATGTCTTGACAATTGACGCACAGATGTAGGAAACTCAGTAGCATTTGGATCCTTCTGGTACTATACTATACCAGTAACCAGTGGTATTGACCGCCACCCATTCCTGGGACCACACCTGTTTGGCATATTGCCCTCTTAGGTACAAGCAAACACACTAGGGATATGTCCGTCCACATCTGGAAATGCATACAGTGGCCTACAATGCATTCTCTGGATGAGACACTTATCCTCCACAAGGGTATCATACAGACAGATACCTGTTGTCCAACCCATGCTGTAAAGCTGTAAGCCAAATATAGCATAGTCATCCACATTTACTAAACATAGTATCCCGACAGTACCACATAGCTAGTAGCCCCAAACATGTAGAACGGGTACCAAAATGTACATACAGCCAAGTGTTATGTCATCTGTCCTTTGGTATTCACATTTCCATAGGTATTCTGAAGTCCCTCGGTGTATCACATAAGCAATAAGGGGTCTGTATGCATATCCACAAAGTTGTTGTACACCTATAATGAATGCCTATTATTGACAGACTTTGTTGTGTTTAAACATGTCTGAAATATACCCCAGGCATGAACCCTCACTCACACTATTCTATAGAAACTGTCATGGGTGTGTGTGACACACATGACCTAGGCCACAGATCACTACAGTGGCTGGCCTTGTCACAAACATACATATGTGACCGAAGGTCTGAGAAGCAGCAGCACAATCTGTCATAGGCAACAGATGTATTCATGTAGAAAGGAGGCTTCACACCTATGAACTAATTGAGGTCACATGTACATATATGTATTTGCCACACAGATACCTGAAGTATGCAATGCACATACTGTTGTTATACTGATATGTCATACAGTAGTAAAAGCTAAACCCACAGCACATTGACCAACAGTATCACACACACACAGACAGCAATTGCAGGATTCAAACCCCTACCTAACTATGTTATGATACTAGAGAAATATGCATTAACACAACGTGCTATAAGCTTCACTGGGAGTTTTCATTTTCAATGCTATAGTTGTGGGATGCTGACATCATCAGACTTGCCAAAGAGGAATATACCACTTTTAAGGTGTTTTCCTAGTCACTCCTCTCAAAGGAAATCATATAGACACATACCCCCCACACACTCAGCAGTTGCAGGATTTAAACCCCTACCTAACTATGGTATGATACTAGAGAGATACGCATTAACACGACGCGCTATATGCTTTATTGGGAGCTTTCATTTCCAATGCTATATTTGTAGGATGCTGACATCATCAGACTTGTCAAAGAGGAATATACCACTTTTAAGGTGTTTTCCTAGTCTCCAAAAAGGGCAATACTCTCAAAGGAAATCACACAGAAACATACACCCCCCCTCCACACACACAACAATTGCAGGATTCAAACCCCTACCTAATTATGTTATGATACTGGAGATATACGCATTAATACGACACGCTATATGCTTTAGTGGGAGTTTTCATTTCCACTGCTATATTTGTGGGATGCTGGCATCATCAGACTACACATGGTAATGTGTGTGCACTTAGTTTTATGCAATCCCAGGACTGAGCCATGGGGGACAGCAGGTGTTACCAACTTGAACAGGACACCACAATTCTTACCTTGTGTGATCTATCTGTGGCCCAGTTGCCAATCCATGCAATGACAATACATATTTATGCACAGGTTGTTGATTTTGTGGATACGACATGTGTCTGGGATGTTGGAAAAGGGCTATTCAAAGTGTATGTGGGACATGGGTAGCTCATTTCATTGATGTATGTCCTGGGTGGCTGCCTTGCAAACAGTCTAGCAGGTTTGGGAACCATGATATGCCCATGACCAAACCAAAGTTGGTAGGGTTGTGTGTTTATAGGCTTCCAATAGCTCTGTTTCTGACTTCAATCATGATGGACTCCATGGCCTTGTAGATCAGACTTCTTAGGCTTATAAGACTATAGTTTCCATGGTCTGTTGTGTACCAACACTTGTGTAGTGTGTCATATGTTGCTGTAACCCATTCAACAGTTTCAAATCCTGTAGAGGAGGTGAGGCTCAACAGACTGTTCAGGTGCAGGGTCTGTTTGTTCTGCAGTTCACTTATGACACATATAGGGGCACAATGTAATCCATTTGATGCCATGTTTTCAGCTTTGGAAGGAGCTGTTTACTCATTCTACATGTGATATCTCCTGGTATGATGATAGGGCCTTTTGTCAGTGGGAGGTGGGTATGTATGTATGGGCCTGTCTGACAGGATGTTGGTATTGTCAGTCATTTACAGTTGGCCCTGACTCAGGACATATATGAGTGTACATTGCTATTTATGACATAGCTGAAGGAAGTGTCATGGTTCTGTATGGACTCCTTCACAGATAATCTTTCCATGACCTGGATTGGATAGTGTTTGGAGTGCACATTGTTTATTGATGATACTGATTTCGGGTTTTTTATTTTCTTTGCTTTTCAACTTTCTATGAACAACCTAAGTATCTGTAGTACATATTTGATTATGACAGGGTTCCCATATATTATATATGTGTCTGTTGTCATATCACTCTGTGCACAAGTCAGGATTGGTGAATTGTGAGAGGTTCCTGGGTTAACACATGTAACTGCCAGATATGTGTGGCCCACTGCTGTACTCAGACATGCCCTAAGTGTGTGAGCATGCTCAGTTTGGCCTTGCAGTATGTTGTTGCCTGACATGTGCCTCATTTATTCATTGCCTGACATTTGCCTCATTTATTCAAGTGTGTGAGCATGCCCAGTGTGACCTTTCAGTATGTTGCTGTGTGAAGTCCACTACATTTGTTGACGTGTGTGAACACGCCCAATATTAACATTTATACCATATGTGTGTTGTAAATCAAGTTGTATTTTTACTGCAGGGCTCACCACTGTGTCATAACTCTACAGGGATTATGCTGTGCCTGCAGGGTTTCCATGAGACACTTTGCATAGACGTATCAAGATTTCTTCATACAGGCTGACCAGTGAAATACTGTCATTGTTTAGTGGGTCAGTACTGTGACTATAGTGCACAGTATCCTGGGTTCGACGACTGTCACTGCTTCATATTTTCATACTGGGCAGACCAGACTGCTTAAGGAACAGTAAAGCAAATATGACCATGTTTACCTGCTTTTGCTCAACTATGCCCAACTTTGATCAAACTTGCCCAACATTGCTCAACATTAACCAACATTGCTGAACATTGCCCAATATTGCTCAACATTTCCCAAAGTTGTGCTACTTAGTGTGTGCAATTTTGTTTACATATATTAAATAGTGGTAAAAGCTGTTTAGCACTGCTTTATATTGCTTAAAACATGGCAATCATGCCTCAGGTGGTGCTGCAGGGCTGCCTATGTCAGATGCACATAGTACACTCCCTATACATGTTTGAAAACAGGTAGTGTCAAGTAAGGCATCCCTTTTACGATATGTGCAAGTCAGAGAGAGGTATCATTTCCAGGGTTCCTACTGAGCCAGTGTATATGCTATGCGTTGCCTCTTTTCCAAGGCCAAAGCATACTGGGCACGCCTCCTTCTGCCTACTGGGGCAGGCTCAGGTTGTTCCTCCTCCAAGTCACGCTCTGCCTGTGATGGCCTTGGCAATGGTGGGGGGCTGTTTGGCCCAGCCCTATACTGCTCCAGCTGCAGCTGTTTTTGCAGGATCATATTATGTAGCATAGCACATACCATGACTATTTGGGTACATGTAGTTGGTGAGTACTGCAAGGCTCTACCAGATATGTCCAGGCACTGGAACTGTGACTTGAGCAGCCCAAAACAAGCTTGATTACATTTCGTGTTTGTGCATGTGCCTCATTATGGCGTTCCTGTTCAGGTGTGTGTGCATTTCTGATGGGTGTCATCAGCCACGGCTCCAGTGCATATCCAGCATCCCCCACTAGGTGAACATGAGGGATGTCCTCTTTGGCAAATGTCTGGTACAGCTGTGTCAGATGCCAGATATGGGAATCATGGTAGCTTCCAGGGCAGCCAGCACACACATTCATTATTATGCCCTGGGCATCACACACGACCTGGCAGTTGATGGAGGGGAAACCCTTGCAGTTAAGGTAAGCCCTACCCCACTCACCAGCTGGTGTTTTGATGCGTATGTGCATGCAGTCTATTGCACCCACTACCTCAGGGTATTCCGCTATTTGCTGGAAAAGATGCATATTGCTGGCCAATACCTCACGGGAATTGGGGAAATATACATGATCACCAACATGTGCTGACATGGCATTCAGGAACTGGTGCAATACCCTGGATGCTGATGCCTGTGAAATCCCCATCATATCACCAGTTGGTCTCTGGAAGGTACCTGTTGCTAGTATTCTTAGGCCAACACATACCTTGGTTTCCACTGGGATGGGTTCCCCTCTGTTGGTTCTGTGTGTGAGGTGTGGCCTGCACAGCTCAACAATTTGCTGCATGAGGTCTCTGTCCACTCTATAGCTCTCCACTATCTGCAGCTCATGTAGCCCCTGGTAGGTTACCCTGGGCCTGTACACTCTTCTCCGTCTCCTCACTGTGGGTTGCTCAGCAGCATTCGCATTGTCACCCCCCTCAGCATGTTGCATATGTCACCTTATAACAGCAATGGCAGCCCCTAACATTTCTTTGTCTCAGTAAAGCTTTTTCAGTTTTCACTTCTATTAGCTTACTGCAGTGTTGCAGTGTCTGAGAAAAACATAGTGGAACGTTGTTTGCAGAGTTTTAAGAGCTAGTGTACTGCCTGTGTAATTGGCTGATTCTGATTGTTTTCACCTGCTAGCTCTGCTAGTTCTCCTTGGTTAACTTCCTGCTATTTGTTGTGCTTCCTTTTCCCTTTCTGTTTCCACAGGGGGCAGCACCTTGCAAACAAGCACAAACACATGCACACCAGCTCACACGCGTGCACACATGCTTACATGGCCTAACACTTGCTGACTCCAGCTTAAATGCACGCACACAGGCGCAAATGTGCTTACACAGGTTTCAACAACCTTACACATGCTTACTCCGGCTTAGACATGCGCACACAGGTGCACACGCACGCACACAGTCTTACTCAGTTTTACAGGGGCACACACACGCGCATACACATTGCAGGCACTTCTACAAGAAACTTTAGTGTTATCCATGGCATACACCTTCAATTTCTTGCCTTTAGCTAGGATACCTGTTGACACGCCTCTTCCAGTGATGGGTAACTGACAGCAAACACATGCCACTCTGCTCCAATGAGCTTACATTCTTTCATACATACCCCCCTCATGATGTCACCTATCTTCTACTCTGATACTCCCCTTATCCTACTCATATGCCATGTGAAATTGGGATTAACTATCCTTACCCTCATTTGCATAGGATTGCCTACTAATGCTTGGTTACATCTCTTAGACTGAGCTTCCCCCTTTAGCAACCTCTACTCAGTAGCCAAGTTGTCTTCAGCCTGCCATTCACTTGCATGGCAGATGTATATTTGTAATAAAATGCATATTTTTGGCTTTTATTTATTTATTTTTTGGTTTTTAGAGCACCACAAGTTTGCGCGACGCTGCGCTATGCTTAAACCTCGGAGATCACGGTAAAAAAATTATTTTTTTTTATTTTGCAACGGGAAGAATTTCCAATGGCCATATATTTGGACATTGGCATGCTTCCTCAACTGGATGCATCCTTTATTTGGAGCTGTCACGGCTCCGTTTTGCTATTTGCAGAACGGTACTCAGTTGACAACGGAGTACATTTCTGCAAATAACACTACTCTTACTCGGACAGGTTAGGGTTTCCTGGATCGCAAATTTACCTCATTTGCATAACTTTCAGCAGCAAATGAGGTAATTTGCATAACCTAGCCCTGTCCGTGTAAGAGTCGTTTTAGGAGCTCTCTTGCACTTCCCTGCCGGCTGTTCCTGGATCGCTCGGCAGACATGTTGGCTGCATGGAGTCTTACTCTACTCTTAGACTCCGTGCAAGCCTTGGTGAATCCGGCCCATTAAGTTTTCTGCCCCACTGGCCAGTCATTCTTCAGTCTTTCTGCCTGTGATACAATAGTAACTGACGTTAATGGAAGTCACTATGCAATATATATTTTGTAATGCACTTCAAATTTTGCCTATTGTCGACATTACAGATCTTTTTGCCTACTGGTTACCATTGCCCAACAGTTTTTCATCCTGTGGTACAATAGTAACAGATGTCAATAGAAATGTTGTTATACATTTCAGTTGTGGCGACTGTAGTGTTTGTCTTTATGAACAGCATTCAGTATTAGGTTGCTCATTCTTTTATGCCTGCAGTCAGGCTAACATAACTTTTTGAAACATAATCAATTTTTCTGGCTTATATGCCTGCACTGCAATTCTTTTGCCTACTGGTCCTCATTTCTCTTCAGTTCTGCCTACAGTGCAAGATGGAATCCACTGGTCACTTCTTGTTGGGTGTGCATTGCACCATGGACTGTGTAGTTCTTAGTTGACTTGGGGTGGCAGCTTCAGTTTTTCTGCTTAACCCAAATGCATTTTGCAGTGGCCTTTCATATCAAGATGTAGTGCTACTTAGTTATCGACCATATGTTTGAGGTTATTTCCTTTTATTATGACTTTGTGTAGATGTAGTAGTGCAATACAGTAGATGATGCTTGGCAAGTAATGCACAATAGTACTAGAGTTAGTGACTGTATTTTGTAAACAGAGGAGTCAAGTGTCACAGTGTGTTAAGAAAAATTTTGTAGGTTTGTAGCTTGCACTTAAACTTATTGCTTACACTAGATGGCTGGCTTGGAGTTTCTTGTTCCCATATTGTGGCAATGGGCACCTCAAGGGTTTGCTTCAGTGGGCCCATTTAAGTAAATCTGATGGGTAACATCCCATTATCATTAGGGGAGTTATTTCTGTGTTATATGGAAATATCCTTAGAATGAGTTTAGAATGCTAACATTTGTCATTATGCAGTCCTGAATAGGTCAAAGAAAGTAGCATAATATGTACCTGAAATGTAGTGCTTTTTACTAATAGTATGACAAAAGGACCCACCCCGGGATTCATGAAGCTTGCACCAGGCGCAGGCGTAGCGTAGGCGGAATAATGCCAAATATGGCCGTCGAGCGATTCAGGTACGATCCAATACCACGTGCACTACTGGTGTACGCCAGAACTGTGCAGCCCTCGGCATAGGTATGCTAATCACCCCATGCGCAGTGTCGCACCATGCAAATGAAGGCAGATAGTGATTCATGAAGTGGTGCAGGTGTAGCGTAAGCCCACGGAAATGTAAACCAAAAAACACGGTTTACATTTTCCCAAACAGAACATCGGGGCTTTGGAAGTGGACCAGACTCATGTATTACAAAGTTAACATATGCCAATGGCTAAATACACAGCCAATGGCATAAGAAAAGATGCACAACACCTAAAAACAACATTTAATGTCATGTCCACAGTAACGCACAGTACAACTGCAGGGCATGTGTGCGCAAACTGGAACATAAAGAAAATATATAAAAATGTCATAAAATCGCAATGTAATACAAATCAGGTTTACACCATAATACACAATGGTAGGCATGGAACACCACAACCAAGGTGCAAGGGTTGCTAAGGGCCTGCGACAGTGTTCAGCTCGGTAACTATGAATTAGTAGTCAATGCCATGCAAATGCGGCAGATAATACTGAATCGCAAATGTCCCGCCAGATGAAGGTTGAAACATACGGTGCAGCGCTATAATACCGAGGAGTGGCTCAGAGGAGATACATGACATCAGCAGAGGGGTGTGCCGCCGTAGCAGCAAGCACATTGGAGCAATGCAAACTGGCCTGGCCGTTGCTAAGCAAAGCTGCAGGACAGGGGTGGGGAGGAAGGTATAGAATGGTTTAGTTGAGAGCACACATGGTGCCCAAAAGCGCATGTGTACGGGGATGAAAATGTGCCCAAAACCCAGTAAGCGGATGCACGCGGTGCAAACAATAGCACAAACAGGAAGGTCAGGGGAAGAAAAGAAGGAAATGCCGAAGTAGGGTAATTGGCGTACTAATGAGCAATCAACACCAATCAACTCATGGTGGCCAATCGACGGCAGCTGTCATGTCTGCTCGCAGAAACCTGCAAAACAGGATAGGGGAGGCATCAGAATGCAAAGAAAGGAGGGGAGGCATTGGATTGCAAAGATAGGATATCTGTCATAGCAGAGCAAAGCAAACCGACAGTAGGCCAGCAATAGCACACATTACGCAAGATACGCCAGGTCTAGGAAAGTACAAATGAAAGCAGGCTGCTGGATGCATGCCAGAAAATGGTAGGTGGAATGTGCAGAAATGTAAAGGGAAGGTCAAGAGGTAATCCACGGCAGCCAAATGTAATTCAACACCAAAGGCACCACAATAGTAGTTCCGGTAGTAAAACACATAAGATACCCTGTAGCTACGATCGTACATACACACTCTATAACATCATCGGTGTTCACAGCACAATAGTATAAAGTGTGAAAGCACCCTACACACACCTGTGAATTCCCAAACACTGCACCATAGGTGTAAACACACGGGGAACTTTTAAAATGTACACGTTGGGAGCTGCCATAGCTGTGATTCATCAGCATGTGTTAGAGACTGACGGTGTTGTGGAGGATGATGCCGACAACCACCGCAGGCCCCGGAGGAGGAGAAGAGTGTTCAGACCAAGGGTAACCTACCAGGGGCTACATGATCTGGAGATAGTAGAGCGTTACATGGTGGACAGAGACATCTTACAGCAAATAGTGGAGCTGTGCCGGCCACGCCTGAGAACCAGAAATAACAGAGGGGAACCCATCCTAGTGGACACGAAGGTATGATTAAGCATGCGAATACTAGCCACAGGTACCTTTCTAAGGCCAACTGGAGATATAATGGGGATCTCACAGGCATCAGCATCCCGGGTACTACACCAGTTCCTGGATGCCATGTTACCAAATGCCAATGAGCATATATACTTCCCCCGAACTCAGGAGGAGTTGGCCAGCAATATGCATCACTTCCACCGTGTGGCACACTACCCAGAGGTACTGGGTGCGATAGACTTCACGCACATACAAATCAAGTCACCAGCTGGTGAGCTTGGTAGGTGCTACATAAACCACAAGGGATTCCACTCCATCAACTGCCAGGTCATGTGCAATGCCCAGGGCATTATCATGGATGTGTGTGCTGGCAGCCCTGGAAGCTACCATGACTCCCATATCTGGCATGCCTCACAGCTGTATCAGGTATTTGTCAGGGGGGACATCCCACATGGCCACCTTGTGGGGGATGCTGGCTATGCAATGGAGCCATGGATGATGACTCCCATCAGAAATGCACACACACCCATGCAAGAACGCCATAATGAGGCACACGCACAAACCAGAATCATCATAGAGTGTGTGTTCGGGATGCTGAAATCATGGTTCCGGTGCTTGCAAACATCTGGTGGAGCCTTGCAGAACTCTCCAGGCATGTGTGCCTACATTGTCATAGTATGTACCATGCTACATAATATGATCCTGCGGAAACAGCTGCAGCAGGGACAAAATGGTGAAGGCCCTCATAGCCCACCGCAATTGCCAAGGCCATCACAGGCACAGAGGGATTCAGACCATGAACACACTGTGCCAGCCCCAGTAGGCAGACGGAGGTGTGCCCAATATGCCTACGCCTTGGCAAAGAGGGAACGTATAGCACATACTCTGACAGTGTAGGCCCCTATGGACTGACACACCTCTTCACCTGCACACACAGTAAAATGGATGGCACATTGTAATGTATAGGTGGCCCAATGTGTGAATCCCACAAAGGCAGCCCTCAAACATTATACACACAACAGCTATAGGAACAAGGAATGTCAACACCTGAACAGTACATGTGCCTATCACCATATGGTGGTGCTGTGTGTATAGGTTCCCAGGTACAATGGTAGGTTCATGGCCGACTGTCAGAGGCCATGCACCAAATGGGGCAAATAGTGTCTGCTGTTGCCACCACATCGAGTAACCAACTGTCGCGTAGAGGAGCAGAGGCAATCGTGGGAGAACATGTGTGTAAGCAATGTTCTGCACACACTCAGCACAGAGTCCCTGCTGCGTTAATGAGGGGCTGCACATAATATAATCATGGATGTTGTGTCAAGGCATGGGGTGTACCCATGACAGGTTTCGTCACCCCAGCATGCTCCACCCATGGTCATTTGAAGGTGTGGCACAGTATCGTGTGTGGCTCACTGAGATATACATACCCAATGCTGGAGCACATCCAGTAAACATCACATGGACATACCATTAAGTGGACTCATCAATATGTAAACTAACTGAGTTACCCATGTGAGTGCAGTATTGAGTAACAGCCATAGTATACCCCACTTACAAAATGACATAACATGTGTACAAATCCCAGATGGCCATATGTTAAATGCAGTGACCGTCGTGCATGTTCCCGGTCCCACGTCCTGCAAGGGATGTAACGTAATCCCGAAGGCACGAGTATTGCATGTCGGATGCAGGTCAGCAGATCATGTTTAGCACACGTTACCGGGAATATGCATTGCCCACTGCTGGTAAGCAACATTTAAATATGTCTGTATGGATATGCGCGAAACAGGGATAAGCTACACTGAATATCGCGCAGATCACGGTCAATGATGTCCAGAACAGGTGAAACCAGCATTATTCACCCCTGTACTAATAGCGCCTTCTCCGAAGGGTAAAACAACCATTGCCAGGCGTAGAACATGCAATCATGTATAGAATCACCTAACACTATTGCTAGGCAAGATGTATCTATGGTAGGGTTGCCACCTCTTCAAATGACCAATGTGGGACATACGTCAGATGTCTGCAGGCCGACACATACACCCGGCCAGTACGAAATGCAGAACTTGACTGTTTTGCCTAGATAAAAGCTCATCCTTATAATGTTTACTTACTTATTCTGTTTCTAGAACATATAGGTGGTTCAGATACAGAATAACTGTTTTATGCAACTATTACATAAACTATAGGAAATAAGTATGTTCTAAAATCCCAGGACATTTGCCATGTTCACAGATATTTTGCAGGACACAACTGCCCAAAGAGGGATTGTCCCTCGCAGAGTGGGACAGCTGGTAACCCTAACCTACGGCAGGTGTGTAATGTGACAGGTACAGACACAAATGTGTGGAGTCCAGGAAACAGTATACACCAACAAGTACACAATGAAAGGTGTAGCTTGCCTGTCACTTTCCCCGTCAGATATATATATATATATGTACACATATATACATATATATAATACAGATAGAAAGGGTGATAGAGTGATATATGTTGATATATACGGAGTCAGCGATATCTGCAAATATATATATATATATATATATATATATATATATATATATATATATATATATATATATATATATATATATATATATATATAGGTAGGTCAATGACATTCATAACACCTCGGAGGTACAAATAAATAGGATGCCGCCAACTATGGAATGTGTAACATACCGACATGCGTAACCACGAGGCTGAAAGACCGAAAGAACACAGTACCGGAACAGTACAACCGCGAGTAATAGTATGATGATATGAAGGGACATTTAGTTACCGCTGCCGGTGTTGCGGTCCACGTAGGTACTGTGTTCAGCTGTGTTTGTGAGCACCGTAGTCTGTGTATGTGTGTGTTGAGGGTGCCGTGTGCATCTCCGTGTGACTGTAATGTGTGTGTGTGTGTGTCCACATCATGTGTCTGTTATTGCCAACTCGGAGGTAGATCATTATGGTAGGTGTGGGTATAGCTAGCCGTAGGCATACGGTTACCATCTGTCCCACATTAGGAGGGACAGCCCCTCCCTGGGCAGGTGTGTCCTGACATAAAACATTACAAAGGGAAAATGTCCGGGATTGTAGGACATTAATATGTCCCATATATAATGTAATAGTTGCATTAAATAGTTATGCCTGTATGTAAGAAACGTAAATGTTACATGCAATATGATAAGTAGCCAAAGTCCCACAATAGGTATGTATTGAGGATAAAAGTATGTGCTAACCTGTGCACTGACCGTGGCTATGTGTTGGCCTGTAAACACTGCTGTGCGTCCCGCAAAGTTTCCAACAATGGCCATATGAAAAGGTGGCAACCCATGGCAAAGAGGTTCTGTTACCAACACAACCGCAATGACTGCAAATATCTGGGACAGAAATACACGGGATAGCTGTCAGTTAGATATATCCCTTTACATATCGCTGCAATTCCAGAGGTATGGAAGTATCAACCTCACCTGCATACTATATAGAAACCAATTAACAATGGCCCAGTGTACAATCCCGTAACATAAGTCTACTAACTGATAGCACTTTAATTAGGGAGGGAGCCCACACACATATATATGGCATATATAGAAATGCAAGCCCCACAAACCTGTATATGCTACGTACACCCACCGACATCCCCCACACTAGAAACTATAGCAATACAGACTGCAATAACAGCACAAACATCCAGTTAGTTAATTACATCTGCAGAACCATCAACATACCTTGTGAGAGATACAATTAAAGGTGCCATGCAAAATTGCAGCCGTTATATAATGGAACAAACTGCGATGCTACAGGTTTTGTTTGCAATAGTCCGTTATCAGATGTTGGGATGACAGGAACACCCACATGTTGAACCACATACTCTAGCTGTCACACACAATCCACGGGGGACATGAATCCAAAGTATAATTGTCTCTATGCATAGCAGTTGCAATTACACATAACAAAACACAGTACAGGCCATCTCCCCGAAGGTAGGGCAAATGGGCAATGCCCAAGTGGAGAATTCAATTATACCCCACTGTTGGCACATAATTGGCAAATGGAGTAGCTGCACAGCTGATATGCAAGTAATTAGTCACTCAGGAACACCAATTGGTGGGAGGAAACCACATGTTACAGGTATCGACGTATATAAGGATGACTTGCTAGACATTCAAACCATATGCTCATACAAGCTACCTGTTTAAGCATTGTGAGAGAGATAGAGACGAAAGTCCGTAACGATAACAAGGTGTGTAGAACACTCGGTATGTAAGTTTATGTATAGCATGTTTTTTATTAATTATTTACTGTATGTATAGCCTGGTTTGCATTAATTAAAAGTGTTCGCAATGCATAAAGTGGGAAAACGTATTTATGTAGTGATGTCTTGCTGAGCATACTAACGCATGTAGAAACTGTGCGTCCGGCAGTGGGCCACAAGGTACACATCACAGCACCACAAGGGATGCTACATGATGGCTTTAAACAGAACATTTCCATACAACCCGCCGTCAGTGGTAGGGTATGTCCAACAAGTACCTGCCATAGCAGGGGATAGTATATGTTGATATACTGTCACAGTAGGCATGTGTATGGGCATATAATGACAATGACATGTCTAAGGTGATCCCGCTGTGCAAGTATGCTTTGCATTATGGGATACTATGTGAAATATGTGTAATGTATAGTATTGTAGGCAGATATGTCAGATATTCTACACAGCATAACAGGCATATCATGCATACCAATGGTATCGTCTATTGGCATGTACAATAACAGGATACATATGGCTTGTAGGCACGGGACATTGCAGTAGCATGATAGCTAATCTAAATGGAAGGGCTACCAAGTAACCATGTACACAGGACATGTAATAGCTTCACAGGTTCATAGTGGGGTACTATGCAGTCTGGCAAGTCTATGTGTAAGCACAACTACAGTGTTCACACCAGTGGCACCTCTCTAGGGTAGTGTCCTGTGAACAGCAGAGCCATGTGTTACCTGCACCTCTGCACAGTACAGCCACTGCAGTGATCCCTGGCGTACATGTGTCTCCCAACCACCAAGGGAGGTATCACATGAACAGTGCTACTGAGTGTCCCTGCGTGATGTACATAGGACTCATGTTCCAAAGCAAGGTGAGTGACCAGTTTGGTAATTTAACCCTCAAGCACATCCCACTCATTGTTCGTGTGCGCACATATCCATGAGCATGTTGCTCACAGTGGCTTTTACTTATGTCGTGTATGTGGAGTATATCCATTAATATTGTTGTGGACATGGGCCCTGTCTGTTCAGCAGAGGTCACCCCTGAGTATGTAGTATGTAAATGTGTACAGATATGGTGTCCGTAGTTCAGCCACATACTTTAACTGTCAGAGCTCAATAAACGTCATGGCGTGTTAATGGTGTGGTATGTAAAGCTGTAGCTGTTGTGTAAGGTACACCCTAAATGGGGTGGTGTACCCTTGAATGTGTGTAGACGTCTTGAGTTCAGAGGTACAATGGGTGCCTATGTACCAGCTACACACCCAGTACAGATAAGTGTGGCCACATAGAAGGATATCCACGCCACAGTGGCAATACTGTAACCACAGGAGTGGGTGCGACATACGTGTGTACTACAAACATGTACAATGTGACATGTATGTAGGGGACTACCACCTATGTGATAGTCAGTGGGTGAATAGTGTAATGCAAAGGTGATGCTCATGCACCTTGTGTCATGCAGCTTGAGGGCATGATATTCATATCAGGTATCTGTCACAGTGACACCCATATGGATGGAGTCAGTATCAGCTGGTGGATCAATCATGGTGCTTTGTATGCAGGGGTTTGTAAAGCTAGGCAGGGAAAGTCCCTCTGTGCTAGCCTGTACCTCAGGGAAGCATATACTGAACATGAGGGGCCCAATGACTGAGGACTGTGGTATGGCAAATGTAACTGAAATGCATTAGGTACTATGGTATACTACCCTCATTGTGTGTGTCCTGTCCATGAGCCACGTTACATAATATCCTGAGACATAGGGTACGATGTGCAGGTGGATGTGTATGTTGTCAATACCAGAATGGAGAACGGTGCTGAAAGGCAATGAGAGGACAATGTAGGATGTGTGGACTCCTGTACCATCATAAACTACCCTGGTAACTGTATGTAAGGAGTCCACCAGGTGTAGGGGCCATTCTCTGGCCCTAACAAGTCCAATCCGGGTGGCATCAAAGGACCGGAGCCCAACAATGTCTCTGTGAATGACGTCCTTGATGATGTGCCCCATAGCCGTGCAGAACAGTCCAGTCAGGTGTGTAGGGCTATAGTCCCACGCGTGCATTGTGGTGCCACCTGTGTGGAGTGTGATAAATGTTGCTGTGTGCCATTCAGGGGCCACAATGTCTGATGCAAGGCTATTACTGAATATGGTGGCCTAGTGGGGAGACATGTCGTTCAGAGGTTTGCGGACATCACAGCCTGGGACTTTGGAAGGTGACATGGGGCCAGTGTCCCAGGACATATAGAGTGCAGGTTAGTACTGTGTAGGTGTGACCGCAGGGACATCGCAATGTTCCTGCATGGATTGTGTCCCTGTAGTGAGTGAGGGGGTGTAATGTTAGCATTGAATCCATCCGCCGGCATGTTGCCAATATCACCTGGGTCTGTAATGTTCCTGAGTGACTGTTGTATGTGACAGCACATGTGGGTGTTGCCAACGACTACTGACATACTACCATAATGCCTTGTGGTACACCCCGGAAAGTGTCGCAGTAATGTTTACGTAGTTAGCCTTGGAGTATGTGATGAGGGATCCTTTGGCCCTACTGAGGCTGACCAGTGAGCTACCCCACCCATGGGATTGTACACCACTGTGCAACAGCCTCCACCTGTTATTGTACATTATGTCCATGGAACTTGACCACCAGAGTGGTGTCTGTTATCTGGTGTGTATCATCATGGCTCTGTGTGGAATAGCATGATCCATGCAGTTGTGTACGTGCTAATGAAGTGCACTGGGGTATGTTTCAGCATTTGTAAGTGCATTGTCCATCTGCACAGGTGTCATGACGTTAACAACCACTGTCATAAGACGTCTGTAGTAGGTGCTGTAGTACTCATGTACTGTGTATGCCATGAAGGGTGTGGTGCCGGGATGTGACTAACAAGGTTGATTAGCATATGTTTGGAATCCAAAGGAGCAATTGAAAAAGAAAGCTCGAATCCTTGGTAATACGTAATACACTTTATTCCACAGAGACTCCTATTCCTTCGAACACATTAACGCTGTACAGAAATATATCCTGCATTTTCGTTTCAAGTGACTTCCTCAGATGAAGAAAACTGAATGCATACCACATTTCAGTCCTCAGGGGAGGTTGATATTTTTCCTTGAAACTGTCAATGCTGTACGTGATATTACATTGTATGGGATCAACTATAGTATAGTTATCGACCTTTCTTTGGCCAGTGGATCTCCTTCCAGGAAAACACTTCCCTGAAAAAGCAAACAAAAGGGCTGAGGACTGAAATGTGGTATGCATTCAGTTTTCTTCGTCTGAGGAAGTCACTTGAAATGAAAACGCAGGATATATTTCTGTACAGAGTTAATGTGTTCGAAGGAATAGGAGTCTCTGTGGAATAAAGTGTATTACGTATTACCAAGGATTCGAGCTTTCTTTTTCAATTGCTCCTTTGTATTTGTGTTGGCTGGACTGTTTAGAGCAATTGTTTTCCATTTGTTGACTTTATTTTGTATGTTTGGAATCCACCAATGAGGGGATAACCCCAGGTGTGGAACACCAGTCACATGTTGGTAGTGTTCATGTCAAGGTTAATGTTGGTCTTGGAGGTGGTGTGTATGGGTTGATCCAGCCGAGTGGAGGTTATGACTCATGGATGTGTCGGTACTTGAGTGGCTATCCCAGTTAAGTGTGGGGTAGTGTCAGTCACACATCAGTAGTAGCTGTCTGAGCCCTACTGTCCAGTACACCAACAAATGAGGTCTGGTAACCGTGGGGTATGTTGTTGAATCTGTAGCTTGTTACAATGTGTATAGTGGTTCCGGACACAGTTAGTTGCACGTGGAGCACCTCTGATGCATTGTGCTAAGTAACTAGCCAGTATGTGTGTACAACATAGTGGGATATCGGAACACCCAGCTGTGGGTGTGCCGGTCCAGGTATGTGCCTGAAAGGTATGGTCTGTCTATAACCTGTCATTGCAGGTGTGCTCTGCAGAGTCTAGAGGCAGGTCCCAGTCACTGCAGAGATATTGGAGTGGTGCATTATAAGGTGTGCCTTGCCTGCGTACGTCACAGAGGAAGATGCAAGCAATGTGTCACATGACCCCATGTCCTGCTTGCCAGTTCCCGTTCTGCTGGTGACTGTTATTGAAAACTGTGCAAGACAGGCAGTATAGAAGCAGCAAGAGCCTTACATGTGGTCTGTACTCCCAGGGCTGACAGGTGCAGGTCATCTGTGCCAAAGCATTGTGTTTGACCAGGTCAGTCAAAGCGGACAGATACCAGATGCCTGTGGAATGACAGCAGAAGCATAGGCAACTGTTGAAGTAACACAGTCAGTCATTGTACAGTGGTATTGGGTCCGGATGAATGCATAATGCTCCCCATGGCTAGGCCCACACCTTCAGGGCTACAACACTGGTGAGCTATTGCATATCCCTGCACACATAGTCTGTGAAGTGGCATCTCAGGGCAGTCACACTAACATGGAGAATGACAGTCACATCATACCTGGTGAGGTGTGGCATGGGTGCATAGGTTATGTTGCAGAACCAGTTACCCGACAGCAAGATGTAAGCGACTATTGCCTTGTGTAGCCTGCTGTGTGGAGCTGCAGTGTGACCGCCTACAGACTCACTTATGACTGGTGTGTTGTGTATGTTATAACACCCTATTGGCTGTATGTGATGGGCACACATGAGTCTGTGGGCTATAAGTTGGTGATGTTGTGTTCCGTGATGGGAGCTGCCTCTGGTGCCTACACAGAGTATGGAGAGGTACTGCACAAGTTTTCCTCATATGTGTGGCCTGTGTTGGAGATCATGTGAGACTATGTGATGAGTGGGGTGTGTTGTGAATGTTACACATCCCCACATGACTGTCAGGTGCAGCCAGGGGTGGTGACAGCATTACCCCCAGCAGGGCTGCATAAGTGCATCCCCCACAGGCTCTAGTGTCATATGTTGGGAGGTGAGCATTGAATGTGTACATGAGACAATTGCTCTATTGCCACATGTATGACATATTCATCATATAGACAGGCAATAGCACTGGTACGTGACAGTCGGACATGCCTGTATATACAACCATGTCTCACAGGATATGTGCGTTACGTGTGTACAACAGCTGTTGTACCATAAGCAAGCTGGAAATTTTAGGACAGCCAGTGTACCTGTGGGAAATGGTGTGGAATGGGTGCTATATTAATCAGTAGCTCATGACATGCTCAAGTTCTGAATAAGTGCCTAGCATGACCATACAATACAGATAGGGTGTTGGATAATATCAACCCACAAGTGGTGATGACAGTCATAATGGGTGGCACCGTACTATAACCCTGCTGAGTATGGTGTGCATGTCCATGAACCATTATCACTGTAGATGTTAGCCGTACAGATGTACAAGACAGTACGGATGTTTGATTACAAATACCTTTGTATGTCACAGGAGTGTTCTACCAGTGGCCTGTTGACAGACTCACAACTACAAAAGGTGCCAGAGTGACATGTGCATATCACACCAGTGCCAGCTACAGTAGAACAGGGTTAATGTGTTGTACTCCACCCTCATTATAGCCCATACCACACAGACAAATGTTAGGCATCTGTGTATGTAAGGATGTGAATGGTCATGTCCTATGAGGAATAGCTGTGTCAGTGTTGTGAACAAAATACAGAATGGGCTGTGTGGATGAGGTGTGTGACATATGTGCACATTTTGATGGATGATATCAGCATTGTCACTGCTAGGTGAACATCTCTGTACCCATTAACTACCACCTAGGCTGTCATCAACATTATGGACACTGTGTAAGGGATGGTTATGTGCAGTACACCTCCCTGCCTTGGTGACGTCTCCAGACCCCTTGGGTAGTCATACGAGGTACCCATGTTATGACAGGGTGCCATCCATGAGCATGGAGATCATTGGACAGGCATATACAGCACTGGGGTGACCAATATTGGATCACATATCACCTTTAAGGGGTAATGGCCATGCGTGGATGGGCAATACCAGCCTTCACAATCCTCACCTCCACTATGCAGCATGCTGTCTACCTTGCATAAAGACATTTGCTACACCATGATGATGGACATGCTACATGTCCATATCCTGATCTGTAAGACATACGTCATGGACAGCCACCGTCCTAATCCTAGGATTGCCACATGCTGGACAGATCCCTGTGCCATACATGTGACATACTCCCGCCAAACCATGCATCCCTGTCCATCAAAGCTGCACATGTCATCCCAGTCATACATGGTGTGATGGCCGCATGGTAGATGTAGTATCAGCTGTCCGGATCAGTAATGCGGCACTAATGCACCTCGCGGTGGCATACTGGCTGTCTGTTACAGCTAGGAAAACTTGCCCGTACATGCTATGGTTGATAACCATCCCTGCGAATGACGTCCGACTAGCCATTGTCCCATGTCTATCACATGTGCAACACAGGTGATCCGTGGCAGGATGTTGAACAGCTGTACAGTGCTGTGTAGATGTATATGGCAAAACACATACATGTACAGGTGTCCATGCATATGTGTGCATTGTCACTGCTCAAGTCCATTAAGGTTGTGTCTTTGTTGATATGTGACACATACACAGCATCAAGGTCAACAGCAGTACCGTGGACACATCCAGGCATGTGCAGATAGGTAAGAACACCAGTGCAGACAAATAGACATGCCCACATCAAGACAGCATTCACATGGAGTATGAACACTGTAATGAGGTGACACACATATATGGTGATGATATCCAATGCATAATGGGTGTTACATGTGTGTGACACAAACACGTCAGTCGTGTCAGTGTCATGATGATTTGCAAAGATTACTGTGCAGATATACTAGATGTCATAGAAATGTATGTGCAGCAGTATCTCTGTACATCTCTGAAACTGTGACCTGTCACCATCATTATGTCTTACAGATAATGCCTTGTACACACCTTCCAGTGTACAGCCGCCAGGAGGATGGTGTCCTCATCCTGTACCTCCATGAGAACTACGAGGTGTTGTTCAGCCATGTGCCACAGCATGCCCAGCAGCGGGACGACCTGTGGCAGGATCTACGCAGGAGGGTGAATGATGTGGGTGGCCATAACCGCACCTACCAGCAGGTGCGCAGACACTGCACGGACTTGATACGACATGCAAAATAGCGTGCCACTGCAATCGCCAGGGAACAAGGTGGAACAGGTGCTGGACCACCAACCCAGCCCCCACTCACACACACAGAGGAGCTACTGGCCAGTCTGGGGACACCCTCAGAACAGCATCCATACACACTAGCTGCCATCGTGGAGGTGGGTGTCTCCCAACCAATGAGCCTGGAGTTGCCTGGTAAGTCAGTACTGCACATATGGCTATTATATCCCATTTAGTTGCATGTGTCACTGTACATTATGTAAAGTAACAACATATGCAAGGTATGTGGATACACATGCTGCATACTACAGTATGCTACCCTGTGTATGCATACATGTGCATACTATATGCTATATACAGGTGAATGTGTTAACATGCACAGTGCACCCTGTGGCTGTCAGACAGTCAGGGATAATGTTCATACTGCTGTGTCACCCCTATACAGATACCTCTGGTGTGCCGCACAGACATGAGTCCGTTGCAGGTGAGACTGTCATCAGTATCAGGCATGTTAAAGCATAGATCTATTTGCCATGTGGCCAGTTAACAGTTGCACACTTGATGTTTGTTCCAGTCATGATATACAGGTCGCATCACCCATCATTCACACAGGCCACCCATGTGCAATATATACAAATGAAATGATACACCGACTTGAAACCACAGTAGTTGTCATTGCTACATGTGTGGTCAGCTGTGCATACAACAGTGGAGGTGTTCTACAATGGAGCCATATGTAGTATGCAGTGGAACAACATGTGTATTATGCAAACAGTACCACACAGTGAGATGTGATATGGGCAGCCCACAGGTATCACCGTTGTGTTATATGCCCCTGCATTGGGTGCACACATTGTGATGTGCCATCTGACATGTCCCAGACACGTAGTGTTCTGGCTGCAATATTGTCACACTATCCCATGACCCATACCCCACATACCAAACATACAACCCATTGTCTGCATAGCCCTGTGGATGGTGACATATCTGACATCTATGGGTGTATGTCATATGGGACAACACCGACATGTGAGATGGCCATCACACACATTTGGTCAACACATGTGCACACATGGCCATAGGGGATGGCCAGAGACACGTAGCCACACAGTAGATGTGATGTGTGCACACCCTGTTGCACATTGTCCACACATGGTCCAATTATAGCCTTAGTTGACTGATCATACAGTTGATGTGGTACACTGGACATCCTAAAAGCCTGTGTACAGCTAGTGGAGGTGTCACTGACGTCTACTATATAAGATCTGTTGAACATCATTACTGTGTCATAGCATGACAGTAGTCACCTGTACAGCTTCCACAGACATTGACACCACATCAGGCCACAGATACTGTACATTTCCCTTGCTGCTGTAGGACATCACCGTTAGCTGTGCACCTCATGTGTGTGTGGTACATCAATGTCATGTGGGAAATGGTGAATTGACATGTCCACTATGTGTGGACATGGTTGCCAGGCAGCTAAGACCCTGTAGTTGTTGTGCAGGGGTGTCATCTGTAGGTCCTCCACTGACCTGTCACTTGACACAGCATGGTTTGGTGTGTTTACACCTCAGCATCGTGGGCCACAATCCACAGTTATGTCATGGGTATGCATGCAGTTATGGCTATGCAATGTGTACATATTATGCATTGTACAGCAATATCGATGCCTCATGATGCCATGCAATGGCACAGTGTCTGTACTTCACACTGTATAGCAATGTAGACGGCTCACACTACCCTTTCATGCTCATGCACATTTGCTAAACATGTATTCTATCTGTAGGGCATACAGACAACACTGCAATGTGATGCTCATTACGATGCTGTACATGTGTCAGGACACCATTATGTCAGACATGTTTGCATGTTAATGCACACGTCAGCAGATTACATGTCAAGGTCACGTCAGCCATGTGTACTGTTATCCTGTTCTGGTCCACATGGTGTATCACAGGGATGCATGCATACTACCATGATTGTGTGAACTGCATGGCTACTGATATGACACCTGCTTGCTGTAGTGTGCACCCCAGGGAGGTATGCTTACTAACACTATTAATGTCTGAGCTGCATGCCCTCTGCCATATCACAGGCATGCTGCATGCCATCTGTCAAATCACATGCATGGTGTGTCTGTGTGTGTGTGTGTGTGTGTGTGTGTGTGTGTGTGTGTGTGTGTGTGTGTGTGTGTGTGTGTGTGTGTGTGTGTGTGTCTATGTGTCTATTGTAATTTAGAGTCTTTCTTTGCATTCACAGGTGATGTAGGTGCGTTACCCTCCTGCGGTCCATCTGATGTTAGTGTCCCCACAGATACTAGCAGTGATGAACATATGCATGAGGTGCAGGCAGGGTTGTCAGGGGCTGAATCTGTGCCAATGTTGCCATCCCAGCTATGTCCCCCTCTTCCCCGCACACAGTTCTGCTGCCAACACATACCGCATCACCAGTGGCCATAGAGGAAGGACAGTCAGCATCTGTTAGCGTGGAACAGGAATGTTTGGTGGCTACAGAAGGTGTGTCTACACACCATGGTGTCAGTGTAATGACTGCAGATGTGCCACACAGGCATGTGGCCAGTGCTGCTCGTAGGAGGACCTCTGGCAGACATGCACTTGCCGGACATAGCGCAGCAGCTGGTATCACCAGACGCATGTTCCAGACTGTAATGGCGGCACAGGCACGTGCTGAATGGCAGAACAGAGAAGGGCAGAGGCTGCAGAGGGCTGCTATCCATACCCTAAATGACAACATCCAGGCATTGGCAAATGCTCAACAGCAGATTGCTGATGTTCTGGACAGGTGATTGGGTGACATGGTTGGAATTCTTGACCGTGGAATGGCAATCCGCGAGCATGAGCTGTCTGTGCTGGAACATCTGGTAGGAGTGAGGCATAGGCCACGTGGACGTAGGCCAGCTACACCACCTAGTGCAGGTCAACGTGAGCGTGCCACCTCACATGCCCACTCCCATAGTGCTGGTAGCAGTAGTAGTGTAGCTGGTGCTGCGCTGTCCACACCAGGACACAGCAGGCCACGTGGACATGGCCCTGGATGTTCCCAGCGGGGACACGGTTCCAGTGGACATGTGTCGTCGGACAGTAGCCAAGCTGTACCTCCGCCTGGTAGTGCTCGTGCAACCCCTGGCAGGCACAGGTCATGTGGCCGTGGCCAGACACAGTGAGCTGTACAACCTGGTCTGTACAATCTGAAACTGTCAATAATACCCCGTGTAGGCCTCACAAAAGGCAGAACTGAGTGCACACATACATGCACACAGCAAAGACATCTGTAGGGCACCACAACACCCACATGCATACTGAACAGACATGTCCAATCATATCACTGGCCCTTACCCACACACAAGATGTCATCCATTGGTGCAGCCTATGCCCCTGGCAAACATTATCACCCTGTGCATATGATGAAGCCTGTGCCGCATCCCTGTCATCCACACCATTGGTGCAGGGACATGCTCAAATGGTCTGATGCACAGGGTGAACAGAATAGTGAGAAGTGTATATTACATTAGTTGTGTAAGAATACTGAGAGAAGTGTATATTACATTAGTTGTGTGTGAATAGTGAGAGACGTGTATATTACATTAGTTGTGTACTGTTGACACGCACCAGACATAACATACAGTACAAGTTTAGCATTTATTGTTATATGTTCACAGTATGTGTCTTGGTAACAACAGTAACAGCATGTTGGTAATGATGCCCTGGTTCCCTCCTTATGGTCTACTTGCATGTGCCTACAGGTAGCACTGTTTGCAGTCTCCCATGTGTTACTGTGGAGTACTCACAGGCACATATGGCAATATCAGCATGCTATACGTAGCCTCAGCCTGACTGTTGGAAAGTCTAACATAACACAGATGTCCACACATATAGTGATCCAGAAGCATGTGGGCAGTTTAGGCTACAGTGGCTAGAGACGTGACATCCATACCAGGTCACATCACACGTATGTTGACATGGTGCAGGGGTTGTACACAGCAGTCTGGCCAATGATAATGTTAGATGCCACTTGATAGCATGAGGCCTCACTGTGTAGCAGTAATACCCTGTCACATTACAGGAACATGCTCACACTCATGGGGTCAACAACACTATAACGTACACCCCATAGTGTTGAGGTGAGGACCCTTGCCTATGTGGTCATCACCGTCACAGTACTGTGAACCCACACGACACAGAGAAAGAACATGTACAGGTAGCCAGTGCGGCTGAGACCAATGGCATCAACAGGGTAGTGGATTGCATCACCATGAGGGGTTAGGGATCCTGTGTGTTCTGTATGGTAGCATACACCCTCACTCCATGCACCAGACAGCCATACATACCTACATACACACACACACTGTGGAGACTACAAATGTCATACACATATGGATAGCTGATGTGTGTGATACACACACCACACCTGCCTACGTCATGCTTTCCACACTGCAGTATGTACAGATCTCTACAACAGTGTACAGGGGTGTGTAACAATTGGGATGTATTCCCCACCATATGTGGCATATATGGTCACACAAGCAAACACACATAGCAGTACTGTGAATGATACACCTGCTATATGATGATACGTCTGACAGACATGCAGCAGTATTGGCCGCATTATGTGTACCAACGCTACCTTTGGCAATTGTGCTGCTATATGCACACAGGAGGATATAAGTGTTACAGGTGTCAAGTGACGTACTGTCGTGACACCTGACCGCTGTGTAGGTTTTATGTCTCCACCGTTACAAGTAACGGTAACATAGCATACTGTTTGCACATGTAATGGTAGGATGGCGTATGACACACCTGTGAGCCGTCCCCGGCAAACATCCATCTACACAGGTGGATCACCACTTTATGTACACACATCCATCCATACCTGCTGTATATCCTACCGTACTGTCAGTATGTCACCATATACAGGTGTCAATGATGGGGCTGCATTGCAACTGCATGTTGTAGTTAGGCACAGATGAGTTACTTACATCAGCTACTGCACATGCATGGTAGCTGCATGCACACTACAGATTGTACATGTGTGTTGGTCCTACATGCCTGTCATGTAGCCTTATTTGTATGCATTGCAATTGGTGGACATGTGTGTTGACATACACAACACATGGACTGTTGTATGATATGATGTGTGTCATGGGTAACTAGTACAGAGGGAATGTGTCCTCGGTCAACATTGCTGCCTCATGTACTGTTAGCATTCAACAGCCATGGACCCACCTTCCATTTGCTTGCTTATGATTGCTGTAGCCACTTGTCTGCACAGAGGACAGCAAAAGCTATGCTATGTACATATGTGTCGTGTGTGTGGTCCATGCACATATCCACTGCAATTACATGTATGACATAGCCTAACATGGGTGTTCGTTGGTGTACAGCAACAGTCATCTGTCACAGCTGTGTAAGACCCAGGGCCCCTGGTATGTGTAGAGCTGACCTGGTTATGTACAGTGGTATCATTGCAATGCATAACACAGGATGGAACCCTGTCGGTACATGTGTAGTCTGCACAGTTGCTGTAGACCTATGTACAGTGCACTGGTCATGAGTCACACGGTGTTGTGTTAATGTATGGCTGTGTATTGCTGGTCCAATGACATGGTGATGTTGGAGGGCTACATTGTAGATTGTGCTGTGTACCTCTGTGATATGCACCTGAGACATCTGTGATAGCTCCTGAGTGTGTACTGGTCAATACATGTGAGTGGCCTTCATGTATGTGGGGACAGTAATACCATACTGTGCCCTTTCGTGTTTAGAATCCGTATGAATGCAAGACGGCCCTTTGCAACTACTAAGTGTGTGAGCATGCCCAGTACGCCGTTGTGTAGATGGACACACAGTACATTCCAAACTGCGCCCTTCCGTGTTTAGAATCCGTGTGCATGCAAGACGGCCCTTTGTAACTGCTAAGTGTGTGAGCATGCCCAGTACGCCATTGTGTAGATGGAAACACAGTACATTCCAAACAGACTTGTGATACTAAGCGTGTGGGCATGGCCATTGACATCCTGTATAGCGATGGTGGTCATCCAGGCAACAGATGTCCATTTTCAATGTCACGATGGATGCCTACATTGAACACACTGGTTGCTGTCTTGAAGGGTGTACTGTCTGTGGCACGTCCCATATCTATGTAGTGTTGTTGTAGTGCTCCATAGATATTTGGTTGCCCCGATCACACCACTGCCATGTGTTTGTCTACGTCTACCTTGGGACAGTAATATGCTTTCAGACTGCTCACTCTCTATACATTCCCTATCGGCATCCTTGCCTTTGCGGATGATGCCTCTGGGAGTGCTGTGCTCAGTAATCTTGGTAGCGTGTTCTGTAAATGCGTAATGCTGTATTGTGATAAGGTAGTTAGGTGTATGTTCAACTCCCAGCCCTGCCAAGTGTGTGTGTGTGTTTCCAGCTGCCTGGGAACACAGTAATGCTTTTAGATGCCTCACACCACATACATTCCCTATCGGCATCTTTGCCTTTGCGGATGATGTCACCTACCTAGAAGTATGCCTGTGGGAATGCTGTGTTCAGTAATCTCGGTAGCACGTTCTGTAAATGCGTAATGCTGTAGTGTGATAAGGTAGTTAGGTGTATGTTCAACTCCCAGCCCTGCCAAGTGTGTGTGTGTGTGTGTGTGTGTGTGTGTGTGTGTGTGTGTGTCTTTCCAGCTGCCTGGGGATACAGTAATGCTTTTAGATGCCTCACACCACATACATTCCCTATCAGCATCTTTGCCTTTGCGGATGATGTCACCCACCTAGAAGTATGCCTCTGGGAGTGCTGTGTTCAGTAATCTCGGTAGCACGTTCTGTAAATGCGTAATGCTGTAGTGTGATAAGGTAGTTAGGTGTATGTTCAACTCCCAGCCCTGCCAAGTGTGTGTGTGTGTGTGTGTGTGTGTGTGTGTGTGTGTGTGTGTGTGTGTGTGTGTGTGTGTGTTTCCAGCTGCCTGGGGACACAGTAATGCTTTTAGATGCCTCACACCACATACATTCCCTATCAGCATCTTTGCCTTTGCGGATGATGTCACCCACCTAGAAGTATGCCTCTGGGAGTGCTGTGTTCAGTAATCTCAGTATCGCGTTCTGTAAATGCGTATTGCTGTAGTGTGATGAGGTAGTTAGGTGCATGTTCGACTCCCAGCCCTGCAAAGTGTGTGTGTGTGTGTGTTTCCAGCTGCCTGGGGACACAGTAATGCTTTTAGATGCCTCACACCACATACATTCCCTATCGGTGTCTTTGCCTTTGCGGATGATGTCACCCACCTAGAAGTATGCCTCTGGGAGTGCTGTGTTTGGTAATCTCAGTAGCGCATTCTGTAAATGCATATTGCTGTAGTGTGATAAGGTAGTTAGGTGCATGTTCAACTCCCAGCCCTGCCAAGTGTGTGTGTGTTGCCAGCTGCCTGGGGACACAGTAATGCTTTTAGATGCCTCACACCACATACATTCCCTATCGACGTCTTTGCCTTTGCGGATGATGTCACCCACCTAGAAGTATGCCTCTGGGAGTGCTGCGTTCAGTAATCTCGGTAGCGCATTCTGTAAATGCATATTGCTGTAGTGTGATAAGGTAGTTAGGTGCATGTTCAACTCCCAGCCCTGCCAAGTGTGTGTGTGTGTGTTTCCAGCTGCCTGGAGACACAGTAATGCTTTTAGATGCCTCACACCACATACATTCCCTATTGGCGTCTTTGCTTTTGTGGATGATGTCACCCACATACAAGTACGCCTCTGGGAGTGCTGTGGTCAGTAATCTTGGTAGCGCGTTCTGTAAATGCATAATGCTGTAGTGTGATAAGGTAGTTAGGTCTGTGTTCTAATCCCAACCCTGCCACGTGTGTGTGAGTGTTTCCCGCTGCATGACAACAGTACATTGCTTTTACACTATTCACTCTCCATAGAATCCGTACGGCATCTTTGCCTTTGATGCTGATGTCAGCAAGCTAGACATATGCCTGTGTGACTGCTGTGATCTAGTAATCATGGTAGCATGGTCTGTACATGCGTAATGCTGTACTGTGATAAGGTAGTTAGGTCCATGTTCTAATCCCAACCCTGCCAAGTGTGTGTGTGTGTGTGTGTGTGTGTGTGTGTGTGTGTGTGTGTGTGTGTGTGTGTGTGTGTATATATATATATATATATATATATATATATATATATATATGTAATATGTATGTGGATATTAGCACTATTGAATGTGCTGCATTATCTGTACTTGATCACCTTGGATGTATCTAAATCTGCTATGGCTCTGTGATAGTGCACATACTGTGTGCTGTAGTGATCCTGGGTAATAGTTGTGTAGTGACCAGTTATTTTGTTGCTGGGTATTACAAGGGACATTGAAAACAATGATAGTACAGCACCTTTAAATGGTCATGTGCACATCTCAGCAACAGTCAGCAGTGGTTATTACTTTGGAGGATGAGTATGGCTCATATAACTATGTATTAAATGACAATACTATGCCAATCAGGTTAACATTACTGACTCCCGTTTATCCACAGGTTGTGATACAGATCCCAAGAATGTATGTGTATACATTGCCAGGTGCAGGACTGGAATATTGTTGAATGCATGGAGGGGTGTCCATGGCCAGAAATGGCGATCTGTACAGCCTGGCAGGTACAGTCTGTGACTGTCCCACAACCTCCTGTATATGGCTGACACATGCTGAAACTGTGTACATGCAGACACACACATACAACAAACAGCTAGGGATAACACATACACACACACATTGCATCAACATTGGGCCATGCAAAAACTGTTGTCCCTCACACACACACAAATACATACATGTTGATTGGACGTCTCAGTGACAGGCTCTGGAAATGAAACAACATACCCTGTGCATATGATGACACCTGTGCCGCCTCTTGTAATGTGTAACATTGATGCAGGAACAGACTAACATGGTGCTGATGCACAGGGTGGCTTCATACCACTGTAATAATATTAAAATGTTGTTAACACAGTGTGATTTCCTTCTAGGTGTATTTAAGCAGGCATGATGCATTACAGTTATGATCATCAATGTAGTATAGTGTACAGCACTGTTAATTCTGAAGATTTATTATCCATCCATGTGCCGTTTGACTAATGTGTGTAGTATTGCCAGCATTTGTTTCAGAGTGTGCAGTACGTGTATGATGTGTGTAGTACAGATTTTCATGTATTTATTTGTGAACAAGGTGAAGGTGCACTGTCTGCATGTACATGTATAGTGGACACATTGGAATGGTGACATGTCCTGTATTACACACTGTTAACACTTCATAATTTCTATTGGTAGCAAGTATACATTAGAATACACATAATTGTTGTACTTGTCTACACATGTGTGATTGATATGGTTTTACAAGGTGCTGTGGGTGATATCTGTGATTGTTTTGCATTATGGTAGTAGACAGGACCTCAACAGTCTGAATAACCAACTGTTATATGATATCTTCACAACTGACCCACACATGTAGGACACACAGTAGCATGTGGATTCTTCATGTACTAAGTAAGCACTGGTATTGACCGCCACACTTTGCTGGGACCATTACTGTTTGACATATAGCCATGTTAGTTACAAGCAAAGACAATAGGGATATTCCTGTCCACATCTGGAAATTCATACTGTGGCCTACAATGCATTCTGCACATGACAGTTATCCTACAAAAGGGTATCATACAGACAGATACGTGTTATCCAACCCATGCTGTAAACCTATAAGGCTAAAAAGAGTTAGTTATCTACATTTAATACACACACTATACCAACAGTAACACATAGGTATTAGACCCCAATATGTATAATGGGTAACAATGTGTACATATAGACAAGTGCTATGTCATTTGTCATTTGATATTTGCATTTACAATGGTATTTTGAAGTACATCACTGTATCACATGAGCAATGAGAGGGCTGCATGCATATCCACCAAGGTGGTTGTACAACTATGAAGAATGTCCATTATTGATAGACTTTGCTGTGTTTGAACTGTTCAGCAGTGCAACACATACATGAACAGTCACTCACACTATCTATAGAAACTGTCATGTGTGTGTGTGTGTGTGTGTGTGTGTGTGTGTGTGTGTGTGTGACACAGATGACCTAGGCCACAGACAATTCTGGTACATGTAGTTGACAGGTGCATTAATGCTCCACCAGATGTGTCCAGGCACCAGAACTGTGACTTGAGCAACACAAACACATGCTAGATTACATTTTCTGTTTGTGCGTGTGCCTCATTATGGCATTCCTGTTCATGTGTGTGTGCATTTCTGATGTGTGTCATTAGCCACAGTTGAACTGCACATCCAGCATCCCCCACTAGGTGACCATGAGGGTTGTCCCCATTGCCAAATGTTTTGTACAGCTGCGTCAGATGCCACATATAGGAAGCATTGCAGCTTCCAGGGAAGCCAGCACACATTCAGTATTATGGGCTGGCCATCACTCACAAACCGCCACTTCATGGAGGGGAAGCCCTTGTGGTTGATGTAGGCCCTACCACACTCACTGGCTGGTGCTTTGATGCATATGTGCGTGCAGTGTATTGCACCCAATACTCAGGGTATTCCACTATTGTGTGGAAAAGACACATATCGCTGCCCAATACCTCACAGGAATTGGGGATATATACATGATCACTGACATGTGCTGACATGGCATTCATGGAATGGTGCAGTACCCTGGATGCTGATGTTTGTGAAATCCACATCATATCACCAGTTGATGTTTGGAAGGTACCTGTTGCTAGTATCCTTAGGGCAACACATACCTTGGTTTCCACTGGGATGGGTTTCCATCTGTTGGTTCTGTGTGTGAGGCATGGCCTGCACAGCTCCACAATCTTCTGCAGGAGGTCTATGTCCACTCTATAGCGCTCTACTATCTCCAGCTCATGTAGCCCCTGGTAGGTTATCCTGTGCCTGCACACTCTTCTCCGTCTGCTCACTGTGTGTTGCTGAGCAGCATTCACATTGGCACAACCCTCCGCATGTTGCATATGTTGACGTATAATAGCAATGGCAGCCCCTAACATTATGTTGTCTCAGTTAAGCTTTCTCAGTTTTCACTTCTCTTAGTATACTACAGTCTTGCAGTGTGTCTGAGAAAAACATGGTGGAATGCTGTTTGTAGAGTTGTAAGTGCTGTGTTGTGCTGGCCTACTGTACTGGCTGTGTAATATGCTCATTCTGATTGTTTTCACCTGCTAGCTGTGGTAGTTCTCCTTGGTTAACTTACTGCTCTTTGTTACCTTCCTTTTCACTGTCTGTTTCCACAGTGAGCAGCGCCGTGCATAGGAGCACAGTGAAGTGCACATCCACTTCCACGCGTGCACACAGGCTTATACATGCATACAAACACTTACACTGGCTTACACGACATTACACGGGCTTCAACAATCTTACACTAGCTTACTCGTTCTTCAACGCACGCAGACGGGCAGACACGCATGCACACATGCTTACTCAGGCTTACAGGCACGCACAAGCATGAACACACTGTAAGCAGGTTTGCAAGAACCTGCAGTGATATCCATGGCATACACCGTCAGTTTCCTGACTTTACCTAGGATAAATCATAACACACTTCTTCCACTGATGAGTAAATGACAGAAAACATGTGACACACTGCTCCAATAAGATTACAGTGTTTTATACATACACACTCATGATGTCACCTATCTTCTACGCTGATAGTCCCCTTAACCTACTCTTACAATGTAGAGGTCTGGCCCATATGGCATGACAAATTGTGATTCACTATCCTCAGCCTCAATTGCATAGGATTGCCTAGTAATGCTTGGTTACATCTCTGAAAGTGCGCTTCCACACATAGCAACCACTACTCAGTAGCCATGTTGTCTTCAGCTTGCCATTCACCTGCATGACAAACTAACTTTTAACTAACATTACCAGTTGTATGTATATTTTACATATTTTTCTTGTTTTGTAAGCGCAGCGTGTATTCGCGCCGCTGCACTACACTTAAACACCGGAGATCGGGGGAGGACAACTAGAGTTTTATTAATTTCCAATGGAAAAACATGCCACTGGCCTTATATTTGGCCATTGGCATGCTTCTTCACCTAAATTCATCCTTTATTTGCAGCTGACATTGCTCCGTTTAGCTACTTGCAGAACGTTACTCAGTTAACATCCGAGTACATTTCTGCACATAACTGTACTCTTGCACGGACAGCTTACTGTTTCATGTATCGCAAACTTTACATCATTTGCATAACTTTCACCTACAAATGGGGTAATTTGCATATCCTAACATTGTCCGTGCAACGTTCGTTTTAGGGGCTGTCTTACACGCCCCTACAGGATATTGCTGAATAGCTCGGCAGACATCTTGCCTTGCTCTACTCTTACTCTACTCGTACACGCCGGCCAAGGCTTCGTGAATCCTGGCCTAAGTTTTGCTGTGTGCTAATATGTCTATTTGTGGAGTATTCATGGCTGTAGGTATGTTTTGACCTACTACGTCTGACATTTCTACAGAGCAGCTCCCACTTTCATCATTTGTAGAGGTGACAGCCCTGTAGGAAGTATATATACAGCTGTGACATTTGACAAGTCAACACATACCTGCGGTCAATACTAAACTGACTACTTCATCACTTTTCATACCTTCATATCTTTCTTGTAGTAGTATAGTCGATAATACTGTTTCCTATAACATGTATCTGTTTCTGATACAAGATATATCATTTTATTACACCACTACATACAATATATGGGGAAATCACAGGCCAGATGCCATTACATTCCTTTTGTAGGACACACCCGCCCAGAGTGTTGTGTTCCTCACAAAATCCAACATAATCAACACATAATCTGCTATCATCTACCTTATGTGTTCGCCGGTATTTGTGCTTTCCATCAGTGGCAGAACTCACATGCGAGTGTGGGAGACTGAACACTGTATCGGGGACACTTCATAACACCCTGAGGGACACATTTATTTTGTTTCTATTAACCTTCCACATTGACTATCACAGGGCATAAGTATTCATCACATTTATCGAGGTACATGCTTTTGACTTATACATGTTTTGTCATTTGTCATCACGTCTTTCTTCACACCTGTCAACCTAATCTCACTAGTTCTGTACATTTATTTAGGACAGGGTTACCTTCATACCTCTCAACTGTACACATTTTGGGTAAATGTCCCGAACTTAGACTTATAATTTTGTTCCTTTTTTCATAATATTGTGCCTTTCTGGTAATTTACTGGCAAGTCATTAGGGACTGTGAAGTTAGACAATAATGACAGTCATTAGTAGTTTATAATTAATAACCCTCAAAACATTCATACTAATGAATGATCCATTATTCTATCAACGTTCTAACTTTGTAAGAGGAATATTTATAATATTCCCTATTTGTACTTATTTTAAAATGCCTTTGTCCAGATGTCGCATTCTGGTAGGTTGAGAGGTATGGTTACCATCTTAGTCGTATGCATGTACGTCCATGATAATCGCTTACAAGACACTGATATAAGTCCCTACGTCTTCCCCCAATGGTTTACACAATATCCAGTAGATAGGTTCTTCATTTTTGGAAGATTATAGGCATGTGCTATACCCACATAGGAATATTAATCACTCCCATGGGGTGGACCTACTAAATCTGTGCCAACCAACACCTAGGCAACTAGGCCCATTATTGCATACCCATGCTTCCCATAACTGACACCCCTCCACAGTAGTCATAAGACATATTTAATGTGAGCGATAATAAAGTATGAAGACACTTCTAAGCACTATCCACTCTCCGCGTATCGGGACATATGTCTTACATTCTGTCAACCCCTGTGTTATTACACTTGCACAAGCTACTGTTGCATGTACAGCTATATTGTAGTTGCGGATGACACTTCTTTGCAGCAATCATTACAGGATGGTGCCTGTATGGATTCACAATTTTTGTGGTCCTGCAAAGGACACCTATATCCATGTTTAAAGAGTAGAACTTGCAGATCTGGCACACTGGTACTTTCCGGGCAATGGTTTGGATAGCAGCAGTGTATTTACCTTTATTGCATGTCTGTATGTCTATCCATAATAGCTATGATGTAACCTATTTATGTACATGTGTTATATCTACAAGGACATATGTTTATATATTTGTTATGTATATATCAATTAATGTTGTATGTGTTTGTATATATATATATATATATATATATATATATATATATATATATATATATATATATATGTCTGTACATTCTTTATTTCATATATGTATTTAGTTTAAGTCTGTGGATATATATCTATACACAAATGTATATATCCATATATAGAACTAACGTGTAGGAAACAGCATTCATTTGCTATGCTGTGAGCGGATTACACACGTGCAGGCGCACTTGCATATCCTTATTGTGGGTTACATATGTTTACTAAGTCTTTGTGCTTACGTGGGCTTTATTACTTGTGACAGTACCAGTAAAATATCTGTAATCCGGTTAACGGACATATGCGAAACACACATTCACCTTGACATATTTAAATGTCTGTACAGCACAGACGCATTCATTACACTTTCACATTATATGTGCTGTAGTCGTAGTTGAACCGGAACTGCATTCACGTTGGCCTGATGCTGTAACCACTATACTACTGATGTTTTGACTCATTTATATGCATACCCATAGTACATAGCTACATTAACATATGCCTCACCACTTCACTTACAACACAGGCATCCATTCTCCTGCTGGGAAAAACGCGATACTACATATTACACATTCCCTATTCCCTACTGCTCTGAACCCAAGCTGCATATTTAATCACTCCAGGGATATTCAGAACTCCAAGGCTTATAGTCCTGGCACATACAAGTCTTTGATTGTCAGGGTGTTCATGTGGTGATCTGGGTTTAGGCTTGTCCGCCTGGTGAATGGAACTGCCCTGACCGTGTTCAAATGTCAGACAAAGCACATGGACAGAGCTTGTCCATTTTATACATTTTACCTGTGTTTACAGACACAGGAGTTTGGGCATCTGTCAGCAGCTTATTATGTTGGCAATACATAATATGGGTGGGGGGTGGTTACAATACATAATCCACGGTGAGTGGTGGTCCCATTCACATTTGACTATTTCCTGTATTCATTCATACGAGCATTATTATTTTGGACATGAATTAACTACAGGTATGCAGTAGTACAGTAAACAAATGTGAAGGTTTGTTACTGTAAATATGTACGGACCTCTGTAATTCTCGGGGACTACCCCACATCCTTCACAACATTTCATGCTAATGTACATACTATTATTCTGTGAACTTTTGAAGTTTGTGGGAGCAGTATTTACATCTGTCCCTATTTGTCCATCCATCATTTTAGGCTTTGTCCAGATTTTGTTGCTGTAATAGGTTGAGAGGTGTGGTGTCGGTATGTGATTGAGTAGAATATATTCTGTCGATAATTCATGTGGGGAGACCTGCATGGTGGACAGGTGTTCCATCCTGCATAGTATGTTTTGCATGTCCGTCTAGAAACTGAACAGTATCGTGACTACAAATACAACTTTTGTCCAGATGTGTACAGTACTAGACATTGTGGCGTGTACAAAACTCTGATGTTTAAACAGGTTACTTATCCCACGTGGGATGTACACAAATTTTGACAAAACATGAATGCACAGGCATTTGGATTTATGAAACTGTGATGGGATGTTTACAAACGTGGGATACAAGTTTGCAATCCTGACACTGCCTAGGGCGATACTTCCTACTACATATGGGTAATACTCGCTATGTGTAGGTGTACAGCTGCGCAAGGCTGGTAGCTGGATTTGGTGGACATTCAGACATGGGTGTAGGTTGTGTGCTACAGGGGATGTTGCGTATTGCATTATGCATGCATGGGTTCTGCATTTGGATATCCTGGTTCCGCATATACCATCCTATGTGTATGTGCCGGTTACGTTCCTGTTCCATGTGTATAGCACATTTTAATATTCATATGTTTGTGTGATTTTGGTATACAATATGGACTGTCAGGTTTCTTTACGATTGTTATATGGCCACAACTGCCCAGCTGTGTACTGTCACTACCGATGTGGGACTGCTGGTGACCCTGCCCATGGGGCTGGAAGTGTGTATTGGTGGCGCGCTGACATGATGCACTTCACTTCCACTGGGTATAACTACTTACAGTGTAGTACATTACGGACACACAATTTTAAATATCATTTGTTCCAAGGATGGAAACTCCATATTGTGTTGTGTGCATTTCTGTTTGATTCTCAATTTTGTGTGGCCAGGAACTGTCTTGCATGCTTTGCATATGTTTCATTATCCATGCACACTGATAGGTGCGATTACTATTGCAGGCAGACTATAATATTCAGCAGTTTAGGTTGCTCATCAACAGCCGACATTGACATGCCTCCGGGCGCAACTTGGAAATGCCCCATGCACTCGCGCACGTTTCCTATGCACGTGGATGTGGTGGTAGCGCACCTTCATTAATATGCTTATGGCGCTACTACACCATATATATGCCGCACGGCCAGTGCAGGCCTTACGCCGGCCTTGCGCCGAGCTTCATGAATCCCGGGGTCAATGTCTACATGTATAGTAATTCTGCTTTACTTCCATTCCTAGTTAGAAATGAAGCATACATATTTGTCAGGAGCAGCAAAAAGAAAGTTTCAGCAGCAGTAGAATGAGGATGCGAAGAGGCAGGTTCCCATTAAGAAATTTTTTCTGTGGGCCATCAGAGAGGGGAGATTCAGCAAAAAGTCTGCCTTCAGGACAACACAGTTGTTCTGCATTGCAGCCTACAGACTGTGAGCCCAGCATCCCTAACATAGAAAGTGACCACTCTGTTGTGGCTGCATCACAGACTACCTCCTGTGAACCTACAGACATTACCATGGGTGAAAGTATGTCAACAAATACAGACTCAACTTTAGAAGTGCTGCCAGGATCATAAGAGTTTGATACAGAAGGAGCTCATACTTCTGTAGTGACAGTAGTTGTGACCTATGACTTGCAGGGAGTGTCAGGTGTATCTTTTGAGGATATAGGAACTTGGCCAGGCTTGATAAGGGATGAGTTATGGGTAGCTGCCATTCACCATGGACCTGTGCAAGTGGTGTTGCCATGGTTCCCAGTCAATGAATGGAAAAGAAGATTTATATTGGAGAACTATTTCCACATGCTGCCTATTGGGGAGAGAGAAAAACACTTGTTTGACATATTCAGTCTCAGAAGATGTACTGTTTTGCTTTGCATGCAAATTATTTGGAAATTCTAACCATCTTCTCAGGTCAGGTGGTTACAGAGCATGTAGAGAGATGTCTAAAGCTTTACACAGCCACGACAGAACACCAGAGCATGCAGCATGCATGCTGAATTGAAGGAACTGGACAATAGAGTAAAGATTAGGCCTACAATGGATGATAGACAGTGTTTGAAAAAGAGAGCTTACTGGTATTTTGTGTTAGAATGCATTATAGCTATTGTCCAGTACCTGGTGGGTCAGAACTTGGCATTCCATGGTACGAGTGATGCCCTATACACCTATGGCAATGGCAATTTCTTAGGCCAAGTCCAGCTTTTGTCACAGTTTGATTCTGTCATGGCTGAACATTTGCGTCACTTTAGGAATAAAGAAGAAATGGATCATAATCTTGGGAAGGACATAAAGAATGAAATTATCCAGCTGACCTCAAATGCTATTTTAAGGACCATCATAGAGAAGGTGAAGGATGCTAGGTACTTTTCCATGAATCTTGATTACATGCCAGCTATCAGCAATCAAGAGCAAATGACTGTAGTAAGGTATGTGGACATTTCAAGGACTGCAGCCACAGTTGAGGAACACTTTCTGGGATGTGAGCCTGTGAAAGGTACAGCTGGTGCAGGACTTACAGAACCACTTCTTCAGACTCTGCAAAATCATGAACTGGACATTAACAACTCTCAAGGACAAGGCTATGACAATGGCAGCAATATGAAGGGGAAATGAGCTAGAGTGCAGGCCTGGATAAAACAGATGAATTCAAGGCTTTTTTATGTGCCATGTGTTTACCATAATTTAAATCTTATGGTTAATGATGGAGCACATTCATTACTGAAGGCGGTGCCTTTCTTTGGATGTCTGCAGAACATTAACGTACTCTGTTCAGCATCAGCTTGCTGATGGCAGATCTTGAAATGGCACATAAACATCACTGTGAAGTCATTGTCTGAGACTTGCTGGGAATGAAGTATGACTTTGTTAAGACAGCAAGATTTCAGTTGAAGGGAGTCGTGGAAGTATTACAGGAGATAGGTGATGCTTTACTTACAAGTGATGCTGCAACATATCAACAAGCAAGGGGACTGTGCTCGGAACTTGTAACAATTCATTGTATGTTTAGTGGTTTGGTATGATGTGCTGACAAAGGTAAATCATGCAAGCAAAGTTCTGCAGAGTCCATTGGTTGATATTTCTACATGTGTCAGAGTGCTGGCATCAACTATGGACTTGCTGAAGAATTACAGAGACAGGATTTCAACATGCCATGGGTGAAGCCTCCAAGATAGCAGAAGAACTGGATGTTGGCACCACATTTCAGGAAAAGAGGAAGAGGAAAGTAAAGCACTTCTTTGACTATGAAGGAAATGATGAGGCCATACAGGATCCAATGGTAACACTACATGTAGAGTTCCTCAATGTGCTGCTGGACACAATACAACAATTTACGACCAGTTGGAGCAGCTTTCAGAGATTGATAAGGCCTTTGGATTTTTATCAAATATTAAAGCCTTGAGTGAAGTGGTAGAAGACACATTGATCCAACAGTGCAAGGCTTTGAGAAAACAACTAACTGACAGGATAAGTGGCCACTGTAACATTGACTCTGACCATGGACACAAACTGAAAAGCCTTTCTCAAATAATTGATTAGAAATTATCACCACTGACTCTAACTTTCTTCATTTGCAACTGCTTGCAAGACATCTATATAGATACTTATGTTTCATTGTGCATTTATTTGACTGCACCTGCTCCAGTGGCTATTGTAGAATGGAGCTTTTCTAAACTGAAACTGACAAAGATGTACCTATGTTCATCAATGAGTCAGGAGAGACTTCCAGGCTTAGCTATGTGCTTAATTGAGCATGATGTGGGACAAGGTTTATCACACAGCAGTCTTACTGAAAACTTTGTTTAGAAGAAAATTCATAATATCCCAGTAAATCTCTAGGTATGTTCTCATATTTCCTTTCCAGTAATCTCTTATAATGCTGTATGTCAGTAAATTTTAGGTAGAACCTTAGCCTGGCTTGTATAGTATGCTGTGTGTTCACTGATTTTTGCTTATTCCAGCAGGTAGGAGGACGAAACTAGCAGGATTTGAGGCAAAGGCAGCTAGGAGCAGCAGGGCTCATTGTTAGGCCAGGACACTTGGGTGGCAGGAATCTTCATGAGGCCAGGACAGTTTGGAGCAGCAGGAATCATCATGAGGCTAGGACAGAAGCACCAGAAGAAAAATTTGCTAATGGTACTAAAAGTGGCAACATTCAGAAAAGCTGAGGAGCTAACTGCATATTGAAGATAAATGGCACACTGATGGCCTTCACTTCACCTGTTTCTCACTGGGTTTGAGTCTGTCTGTCTCAGACTCAGTAATCCCCATGGCTCTCTTGTGCATTTCTTTGGATTTGAGTCTGTCTGCCTCAGGCACAGTAATGCCCATTTCTTTTCCTTGTATGGCTTGTGTGTCCGTAGTCTTTTCTCTGTCTGTTCCATGGCTGTCTTGTGTGCCTCTGCAGGGTGACTGTTCTGCATGTCAGTAATTGTCTGTCTTGTGTGACGGGGTCAGTTTGTATAATGCTGCTTGTGTTTCAGTCTTGTCATAGTGCTGTTATCTTGTGTTTGGGAGTCTGTTTGTGGTGTCTCAGTTCTGTCTTGTGGTAGTGTTGCCTTCATCTTGTGTGGGTCTCTGTTCAGTCTTGCAGTAGTTTTATCCTTGTATTGTGTGTCTCCCTCCTATGTGAGGGAGTCTATGTGGGTGTTAAGACTTGCTCCAGTGCTGTCTGTCTTGTGTGCCTCTGTCCTGTGTGAGAGAGTCAGTGTGGGTGTCTCTGTTAATCCTTGCTGTATTCCTGTCTTTGTCTTGTGTGACTGTGCTGTGTGTAGGTGTCTTTGTGTACTTCTGTTGGACTGGCTACCTTGATGGAGTACAGAGGCTTGTCATAATGTGACAACATTGCTACTAAATGGCTATCAGTCATAGCTCTCAATCTCTTGGCACAAAAAATCTGGGCAAAGCCAAAAATAATGGGGGAAATCCCCTAATATCAGGACAAATTTTAAATATTGCTCTTATAAACTTAAAAAGTTACTAGAATAAAAGGTCTTGTATTGCCATACATTGTCTGAAGAATATGAAGTCTGAAACTCAAATGCTTGTCATTATTTAGTGAATTCAACCCTCGATGATTTGGCACAAAAAAATCCAGAAAACTACACATTTTTGAGGAACAGACCAAAAATGAGTCAAATCTGGACATTCTGTGAAAATCTGGGCAGTTGAGGAATATGCAGCAAGTATGCATGCACCTCTGAGTGACTAGCTTGCTATGGTACAGTGGTTTGTCATAATGTAATATTGGTACTAAATGCCAGTCAGTGTATGCATGCACCTGTGTGAGTGGCTACCTTGCTGTGGTAAAGGGGCTTATCATGAAGTAACATTGGTACTAAATGCCGGTCAGTGTGTGTACACTGACACATCAATTCTTAATGATCTGAATGTAGTAACACTATAGTGGTGCTTAAATGGTGCTGGAGGAGCTTGACAAGGAAGGGGGTGCAATGGTAATGTGGTCACACTTTATATTCTACTGAGTAGGGCCCCCAACCTGAAACTTGCTGGTGGCCCCCAAAATGTAGCACCAGCCCTGTATCTATCTATCTATCTATCTATCTATCTATCTATCTATCTATCTATCTATCTATCTATCTATCTATCTATCTACATATCTATCTATTTATCGCTCTATCTTTTTATTTGTCTATCTATCTATCTATCTATCTATCTATCTATCTATCTATCTATCTATCTATCTATCTACCTATCTATATATATATCTCTCTGTCTTTCTATCTATCTATCTATCTATCTATCTATCTATCTATCTATCTATCTATCTATCTATATCTATCTGTCTTTCTATCTATCGATCTATCTGGTTATCTATCTATCTATCTATCTATATCTATCTATCTATCTATCTATCTATCTATCTATCTATCTATCTATCTATCTATCTATCTGTCCATCTGTCTATCCATCTATCTATCTATCTATCTATCTATCTATCTATCTATCTATCTATCTATCTATCTATCTATCTGTCTACCAGGCAATGCATTCACTGCAGTACTTCCCGTTTTATTGTTTACTTATGCATAACTGTATGAATTCTTGTAACAGTGAGCCCAATATTCCCTGCCAGGCAAGTGAAACATACATTTATGCAATGTGGTGGAATGTTGTGTGAGGTACATGTATCACTGTGTTCAGAGAAAACATATTCACACAATGAGAAATATAGCAATTCATGGAAATTTGCATTTTCTTTGCTATACAAATGTGTCTGATTTGATAGGTAATGCAGAAGTAAAAGACGTACTCATTTCTCAGTAAAGTTTATCCTGGTAATTCACTTGCCATAGCAACCCCGCCCCCATCACTAAAACTCAACTCTGACTGGGGTATGGTGTGTGACTGAGACTTCAGTCATGTTGCACATGCAGTTAAAGCACTTTTTACTGTTCTAGTAATATTTATGTGGCCTAAACAAAACTGACCATGTAATCTAAGTTAATTTATTACTGTTGCATAAACTAAATTAGAATGTATAATTACAAATGCCTTTTTAGTCTTTATAAATACATGAATAACTACTTCTTGTAATCCAGCATGTTTTATGTCTTTGACTTATGCAGATTATTATTTTAGTAAATATGTCTCATTTACATTAATTAAGGTTAGCTTAACACATAAGCCATATCCTTTTTTTTCAAAAGATACATTTTTGTATATACACATGTTAATGTTTTCCTTGCATTTTCATAATAGCATTACAGGTAATAATTGCAGTTGCACATTTCTTTTTCAGGAAATACCTCTATATATGCAAAGTTGTTATACTGTTTTCATGTTTAGTATGATCCAATGAAATAGAGACCATTAAGAAGTAAACTTTTGTACTTAGTATAGAACTTAGCCTTCTCTCTGGTATGTGGTCTACCCACTGAGCCAGCTGATCAGCCAATGTTATTGCAAATCATCATAACAGTGACTGCACTGCTGGCCAGAGTTGGTGATATCTATCAAGGATGACAGGTCTGACAGTTAGTCATGCAACTGCCTCAAATATCAATTTTTCCAATGTACTGCCATGTGTGCACACTTTGATCTTATCCTAATATGAATCATTGAGTAGGTAAAGCATGATACGGGTCTCTTGGTTAGAGTAGCTTGGAGTTCTGCCTTGTGCCTTCACAGGTGATTCAATGAAGTCATGTGCCAGAAGTGACTTCTGCAGGCAGAGCTCTCTCAACCCAAGACTGGCACAGTCAGTCAGGAGGAAAAGGTAACCACCCACACCACAAATCCAGTCTCACACAGACCTATTGCATCTGCATACCCAACACATAAACACACAAAAACATACTTGGAGGCTCTAAATAAAAATCTGCCTAAACAGCAAAGACCTCCTAAGCAAATATCCAAGCAACAGCCACCCCTCAACAATACCCACGGATCACATATCTCACAAAATCAGTGTGCCTCACAGTCACAGCCCTTAAGGCCAAACAACACACCAAATACACTTGTTATAGGGGACTCTATTGTCTGGCACACTGACGTCCCACTCACCAGACTGAACAAGGAGAAGGTCACTGTAAGCTGCCTGTTGGGTGCCAGGATCTGCCATATGACGCAAGCACTCAGGTCACTCCAAAACAAGTACAAGTATGACTCCGTCATTGTCCATGCTGGTGTGAATGACCTCAGACATACCTCCCTAGACTACATGAAAAGAGACATAGAGGAGCTCTCTGACCATGTAGCCCAGGCTGGTATGACCCTGACCTTGAGTAGCATCTTGCCCTCACCAAGAATGATGCCACAGTATAAATACAAAATGATCAGTTTCAACAATTGGCTAAAGTACTGGTGTCATTCAAAGGGGATCCAGTGTCTGTCAGCCTGGGATGACATGCTCGACAAGCCATGTTGCTTCGCTAGGGACGGCTTGCACCTGTCACCATTAAGCTTTCATATACTGGCCAAGGCTCTTGCCACCCCCATAGTGCTATTTTTAGGCAAGGCTCAAAGGACAAACCCACCTCCATAGACAGCTCAAGGATAAAAAAACTAAAGGTAATGCTACTCAATGCCAGAAGTCTAAACCTCAAGATGCACACACTCAAGGCTCTCCTCAGTATGTAGAAAATCGATGTCTGTGCAGTAACAGAAACCTGGTTCAAGGCTCCTGAGAGCACCCCAGCACTACCAGGTTATAACTCATACCATGCGTTTCGGCCCCAAAACTCGGACCGAAGCACAAAAGGAGGGGGGAGTATCTATATTCATCAAAGATACCTGCACCTCCAGGTTAGTGGCACTGCACGAAGCATCGGAAACCATCCATGTGCAACTAACAGCGGGAAAAACTGCCTTTCAGTTTGTAGCCTGCTACAGAACACCCTCCCTATTACAGGAACCCCTCTTGGCATTCCTGAGAACACGGAAGAATATGAAGGTCTCTCCAAACACTATGTTATTGGGTGACTTCAACTACCCAAACATTGACTGGGAAAACTACTCAAGCCCAAACACCCTTGCCCAATGGTTCCTTGAATTTATAAACTCTAACGCAATGGAACAACTGGTCACCACTCCCACAAGAGGGAACAACATATTGGACCTGGTCATCACCAACATGGGGACTCTATGTTCCACACCAGAGGTAAACCCCTCATTGGTAAGATCAGACCATAAACAAATTTCCCTGGACATCCATATCCCGTCCCCACCCCCAGCCAAGGAAATCACTGTAAAGAATTTCTCAAAAGCCAACTTTGCACTTCTCAAGACTGAGGTGGAATCCTTCAAAGCCCCTGGGCCAGAGGATAATACAGCCCAATCCGCAGAATCCTTTAAAAATGCATTCTATGAACACCTGCAGGAATGCATGGATCGTGCTATCCCAAATAAAACCAAGACTCACTCCTCCAAAAACATTAGACCGGTCTGGTGGACCCCCGGCCATAAATAAGCTATACAACAGAAGGAGGAAGCTACTACATGACAGAGCAAAATCCCAAAAGGGGAAGGCATCTCTGATCAGTATTAGCAAGAAACTTCGATCCCCCATAAAATCATCAAAGGCCAGTTTTGAAAGACAAATTGCCCTAGACACTAAAGATAATCACAAGGCCTTCTTTAGTTATGTCAGGAACATGGGCAGAAACTTCCAGCTATGCTCTGAATTGTTGCATAATGGTACAAAATATACCGAACCTGCAGACATAGCCAACATCCTGGCAGACAGATTCAGTGCAAACTCCCCCCCCCCCCCAAAGGAGCAAATGCCTATCCCAACTGAATGTAACCTCCCTGACATCACAGATGCACAGGTGAAAGCTGCCCTCTCCAAAGCAAAAAACACAGCATCTATGGGACCGGACGGTGTCCCAGGCTGTGTCTTACACGAGCTCCAAGAAGAACTGAACCCTCACATTAAATCACTGTTCAAACTTAGCCTTACTACAGGATATGTACCCAAAGAATGGCGTACAGCTACAGTGGTCCCACTCCACAAAGGTGGTGCCACAATGGACCCCGGAAGCTATCGCCCCATAAGCCTGACTAGTCTGGTCTGTAAAGCTATGGAGCATATTATCATGGAACTCATAAACAAAGACATTGGGAGCCTCCAGACACTGGACCCTACCCAATTCGGCTTTGTTAGGGGCAGATCTTGCCTCTTAAACCTAGTTGACTTCTTTGAAACAGTTACCAAAGCCATAGATGAGGGCAAGGTAGTCCACACAGCCTACCTGGACCTCGCAAAAGCTTTCGACACAATACCCCACTCGGGCATCATAAATAAGCTTACCAGCTTAAATATCAACCCCTATATCACAAGATGGGTTGCAAACTGGCTCAGAGATAGAGCCCACATGGTCAGAATTGCAGGTGCCATGTCTGAATCCAAACCAGTTACAAGTAGCATCCCACAGGGCTCAGTTCTGGGACCTCTCTTGTTCGGTATATACTTCTCTGAGGTTCAGGCTAACATGGGGGGATTATGGCTGATAAAGTTCACAGATGACTGCAAACTGGGGGCCATAATCGAATCTCCAGCTGACACAAGCATCCTCCAAAAGGGTCTCACAGAGACGTATGCTTGGTGCCAGAGCCACGGCCTCAAGCTAAATGCTAAAAAGTGCATAGTCATCCCCTTTGGGAAAAACAAGGTGCCCACAAATTACCACATAGGTGGTAATCCATTAAGTACAGAAGAAGTAATTAAAGATTTGGGGACCAACGTAGATAGTAATCTCTCCTTTGATAATCACTTTGCCAAAGTGGTTAGAAAGACTTTCTATATAGCCCACCTTATCACAAAAGGGTTCACATCTAGATCAAGAGAGGTCATTGTGCCCCTCTACTCATCACTCATCAGGCCCATAATTGAATACAATGCCCCTTTTGGAATGTACCTTACACGACACCTGCAGCAACTGGAGAGACCCCAAAAGTACCTCACCAAGAGGATCATGGGCTACAAACAGATGTCCTATGCAACTCAACTAAAGAAACTAAAGCTCTACTCAGTTGCTTACCACCTACTCAGAGGCGATCTATGCCTGACGTACAAAGGCATGTCAAACCCAGAATTAATGGACATGCTCCACCTCAAAAAATCTAAGTCACTTAGAGCTACATGCTCCAGGGACCTAAACCTCAGCACAAAAATAAATAGGACATGCTGGAGGGACAGATTCATTTTTCAGAGGCTCCCCTCACTCTGGAATAAAATCCCAATTCATGTTAGACATAGCCCCTCGCTGACCCTCTTCAAGCGAAATCTGGACGCGTGGATGAGAAATCGCAAATTCACCCCTGGGATCTCTTCTGTGTCCCTGCTAGACAGAGGCACAGTAAACTAATCTTAAAAGGGTACCTTCTGTGGCCTACTTTACAGAGGCACAGTAGGCTAATCTAATAGGGAGGTGGATGCCAAATACACTCTGGCTAGGCTTATAAATGCCCTAGGGCAGATAGCCTAGTATCTACCTATGAACCTATGAACCTAAGAACTAGAATGAAGAAAGTATGAGTGAAGATGTATTTCACGGGTTCAGAACCACTCCCTCTTGGGTGGGACATCGCTTTAACCATACCCTGTTAACTGGCAGGGGAGTTAGGCAAGGTTTTAATATTATCAAGTTTGGTTTAACTGAAAATGTGTTTTCATATGTTTTTTTTTTTTCTTAAAGGAAACCAGTCACATCTCAACTATATATTGGATAAAAATGAAATATATTGAATAACCGTTAGGTATATGATTTACTGCTGCTGGTCATTAGATAAGGAGCATGTTTTGGAGTATTACACCTGAATGCCAATTATAAATGCCCCATGTAGTAAAGCAGCAGTTTTATATATATATATATATATATATATATATATATATATATATATATATATATATATATATATATTTCTAGTGCATGTTATATACAAACTTTAGGAGCTTACAAGTTGTCTGAGGTGCAAAGGTGTGTCAGATTACATCAGAAGGGAAGAGACTGCACTTTATATTGGTGCAAACTGTTATTCAGATGTCTCCATTTTGCCTTTTTTGAAACTATATTCTGATTTAGGTTACTCTAGGGCCATTTGCATGTTATTGTGGCAAGGTTGTGACAGCTGAGGAGAGCTACAGTTTGTGGAGCTGTCCAAAGCATATTCATGCCAGTCTGGGCCCGCATTTATGATCATCCAAGACCGATGCACACCCTTACATTGCTGTACACATTTGCATTTTACTACAATTTATAGAGATAAAAGAAAAAATACCTAATTTGCATAAAAATTAGTGGCCCTGAATTTATGTGGAAATGTCAAACATTGCCATATTAATTTGTTAATAATTGAGGTATATGGCAAATGTTTTAAGATACTACAGACCTCTTAAAGAAAGCAAATACTTAAAAAATGTTATAATCTAATAAGAAACACTTAAAATAAGTGGAATTAATGAGTTAAAGTTAAGAAATGTTGATTTTACGTATAATGTGCAGATTATGATGGCAGTGAATGATTGCTGTAATTACTGTTATTTAGAAGTTGGATTTTAGTGCAGAGTAGTGTAAATGATTGGTGATCACTGAAAACAGTCATTACTTTGGTACCATTTACTGACTTTGCATACATCATACATGTAGTCATTTAATTGTGAAGTTCTCCAGTGGTAAGGATATCAATGTGCATGTGCCTGCACTGGAAGAATTCTGAGTGAAAGTGATGAATAAAAAAATGGCTGTATTATGAATACATGACTATGGTAGATGGTAGGCAAGGATGCATTTCATCATAAAATTGATTAATTTAATTATCTGAATGCATTACAAATAATTGTAATTTTTACCTGGCTAGACTGAGATGTCTATATATATCATTATGTGGATTGTGTTAGCTAACATTTATTCTTTTATTAAGGTTGCAGGCACTTGTGGCCAGTGTTTTATAATTTAAAAGCTGATTATATCAAAACCATTTCACTGTGTGACTAGGGTCCATTTTTTAACATGCAATAATAATGGAAAATAAGGGATCAAAGTAGAAAAAGGATAACTTCAGCTATAAAGAAAACTGCATCCTCATAGCAGCACTTAGGAGATAAATGAAACTTGTATTTTGTAAAGACGGGCCCAAACAAGCCAAGGGGAGCAAAGCCAGGAATCAAGCATTTCTTGACATTAATGCAATAGGTATCAGAAATCAATTATTAACACAGAGCAAGAAGAGGGCAAATTATATAGTAGGGCATGCTAGAAGCAAGATCAAGCAGAAAGCAATTTTCAGTGTCACTATGAAGGGGGAGGGGGGATCTGACAGTAATTCAATTAATACCAGATATAGAATTCCTTATATCCATCTGTGAAATGACTATGACACAAAAGATGGTGGCACAAGCATAATCAGTGGTGGTGTGGGTTCTGGGTATTACCAATGCCTGCTGCAGCAGCACTCGTCTGCTCATGAAGGTCAGTTTTAAAAACTGTAACATATATTTCTATATAGAATTGATTGCTTACAAGAAATGATCATATGAAACACATGAAAGTTAATTATTAATAGATGAACTTTGTAAATCAGCACAGAATGGCAATGAAGGTAGTGTGTATGGTAAGTGTCCCACTCACCTCTTTATAAGCATATAGTAGTGTATGCAATTTCATTGTTAGTAATGTTTTCAAATCATGTTTTACAGAGTCAGCATCAGAAACAAACAGTTCAACTCTACCAATAAATGTGAATGATGTCAGCAACAGAATGGGTGTTGCTGCTGCTGCTGCTGCTGATAACATACTTATATTTATGAGGCAGCCTGAGGAAAGTGGCAGGCAGTTCCCAAGTTTAATAGCAGGATTTCATAGCCTGCAACATGTTAGTAACTCTTCAGGAAGTGACAGAGCATGACAAACTCACATATATAATGCCATTACACTCACCCTTGCACAACAGGAGCAACCATGCTCCTCAGCACCAGTATCTCCAAACCCAGAGGAACACTTTCAGGATGATGGCAGTCATTCAGTGGTAACAGTTTCCACAAGACACCTTTACAAAGGGGAGCCAGATGCATGAATTTGTTACAACTACCCCAGGAAATACATAAAGCCCTGGATGCCCAACAGGAAATGTGCTGTGACACTGTTAGGGTGCAGGGCACTGTCATAAAGTCAGTTGGAAAAGGTCAGTGTCCTCCAGGGCATGCATATGGATTTCCAGCACTCTTGGAAATGGTACCAATTAGGGAATAATGCTATGATCACACTGATGCATAAAATTGTAGCACACCAAGCATCAGTGGCCACTTCCATTTGTACACTATTTAGGACATATGAGAGTCAAACTATAGTCAGTTTTGCTGGGGTAATGTACAGGTACATGGGGGAAATCACACGCAATACATTTGCTTCTCTGGAAAGTACTGTAAGTAGTCTACATGAGCAGGCTCAGCAGAGTGCATGTAGGCCACATCGGCATTCATGTACACCTAGTAGGGCCTCCCATTTGAGGTTACGATCATGGTCATGTTGTACTGTCAGATAAGGGTCTGCAGGATCACTTGTCAACCATCAAGAACTGCCAGGTATGGTGCATAGGGTGGCCTTATGAAGTTCCAGTGCATGCCTGGCCCTGCACGCCAGCTTCCACCACTGCCACCCCAGGGGCAGTGAAGGAGCAGTGCTGACAGTCCCTTGGGTGAGAACTTGAGTCACACTGCTACCATGTGGATGTTCCTGGGAATGTGATTCCAAAACACCCATTAAAATCCAAGGTGTTCACCCCCCTCTTATGTCACACACCAACCCTGTCTGCTGTCTTGTATGTCTTGTCTGTCTGCAAAATGCTTCCTCACCTTCCCATCTTACCTCCCCCTCATGTACATATGTCCCTTCCCCAACAATCCACTCTCATCTTAAAAAAATGGTCACTTGTCCCACAAAAAATATCGCCCCATATATAGCTCTCCATTTTGCACGTGTCCACTAGACACACTTCATTTGGTCCAAATGGCTTGACAATGCATCTCTGTGGGGTGACAGTCCAAATTCAGCCAAAAATTCTGTTACAATGTACAGTTGTTGCTGATGAAGAAATGGATAGCTATGGTTCTTTCCTACACCTGTCCTCCACATCCCTACCTGCCTTTCACTATGTTTTCCCCCATGGTTGCACCCCTTTTCACCACTGTTCTATCTCCCCATTTTTCTTTTCTCTAAAGATTTTTTGCATGATGCAGCACAGAATGCCGCATCGCTTAGCTATGCTAAATAGCTCTACAGTAATCTGCTTTTGTAAAATTATTAATCACATTCTAAATGTACACCTGTGCCCTATTTTGGACCCAGAGCTATTGCACCTGCATAACAGTGGCTCAACCTGCCATCCAAACAGCTGCTAATTAACTCAGGTGTTTAAATGAAAACCTAAATAATGCTCAAGTTTTTGTCATTAAGCGTGTTTAAGAGATGCTGCACATTGTGCTGCACAGAGCAAACCAGCTGAAAGAAATATAGAAAAATATTACTGTAATTTACTTTGCTGGTGAAATACATAACTCTAAAGCCATACACACAACAATGGACTTAAGTAAGGTATGTAATAGCAGGTAACCATGCAAGTATATGTACAACATGTAACAATACACTTACTAAAATATTAATGTAAAAATATGATATTAAGTGGGACTCGAAATGGACAAATCCATAAATAAAACTGGGACAAAGGCCCAAAAATAGGGACAATTTTTCAATATTGCTGTTACAAACCTAGAAGGATGATCGACTAACAAGTATTAATTTAGCATGAATGTTCTGAAGTACATGGAAGTCTGAAACTCAAATGTCTGTCATTATTTTCTGTTCTCATTCTTTAATGTTTAACACTAATTTGCCAGAAAACTTCAATGTAATGAAAAACAGGTATAAAATATAAGGGCAAAATCTGGGCATTCTGTAAATATCTGTACAGATGAGAGGTATGCATGTAAGTGCAGTGTGTAACAGCATATAACTATGAAATGATATCTACAACATGTAAAAATACATTTGCTATTTCAGTGACACTGTAGCTCACTCTGTAAAATGCATTGTAAGCACTGCTTTTTGGTACTCATGGTCCTGGGTTCAAGTACAGCTGCCTCTACCAATGACAATACAGGTATGTGGACATCAGCATTATATATTGTTATGTGTATGTCTGTCTTATCACCTATATATCCACCCAAAACAGTACAGATGGAATGTCTGCATCTTAGTAATAGAAAAGAAAGGCCTTCACTTAGGACCAGTCTTAAATAACCCTAGTACAACACTAGAAAATGCAGAGAATGTCAGGTCATGCATTAGACTGAATTCTCACAAGATTTTGAAATGTGTACTGAAATTGTGGCCCAGTAATATGACATTGCAGCTCACATGATGTGGCACCTGTCCAACTGCATGACATAATGGTCAGTTCACCCTCTTACCTTTGTCTAGGACACATCAACCATTTTGCCTTTCATTGTGGTACTGCTACTGTTGTCTAACATACTTACCTTAAACACATGCCTTAATTTGCAGTGGAATGGGTGCCCTCAATCTGGCTCTGTATCCACCACAAGGGTGCCACAGCTCCCACATGTACAGCTTGTTGTCCTCCAAAGTGTTCACACTCTCTGTCTATGCCTATTGCCTACAGCATCAGCTCCAGCTTCAGCTTTAACCAGTAGAACACACATCTGTATGTAAAATGAAGCTGCTACAGATGTACTCTCTATGATGATGTATCTTTACCCCAGTAATTTCCAGCACAACATATGAGAAAGGGGTTCTAATCTATATGGAGGCCTTTTATCTTGTTCAGTGGTTGCATGTCATTGGCTGATTATACTGCAAATCAGCTGTATTCACTGCAATTAGGAGTTCAGAAGCAGCGATTGGTTAAGAGCTAATCACCTGGTAATGACAACCATGTTAAAAAGGCAAACAGCTAACTAGGGGAACCATTTTGTATGAGAGTTTCTTCACACAGTAAACATGTTGTTACAACCCATATATATCTGCACATATCAACAGAGGAGTATTATACTCCATCAGCTATGTAACCCTTTTGTTTATAACATGACACATATGTGTGAATATACATAGGGGGAATGCAGATTACAGTATAAGCCTTTCGGAGAACTCTAATGATTACATGTCATTGATCTCCAGATTTGTTACACCTATGGAGGAAGTACAGTACAACAAGGGTGGAATGTTGTTTGTCAATGTAGTACACTGGTCTCCTGGGAATGTGCCTTTATAATGGTTGCAGTAGCACACTGCTATTTGTTTGGCACTGTTGTTTTGACATATTATCAGGGAGGTTTTACCCCTAGATGCCACACTACAATGGACTCCTTTGTTGGATGTGTGATCATACAGCAGTATCTATTATGGCACAAACAGGAATAGCTAGTATCTTAGTTGCATCCACACCCTTAGTATGTTTTCCACACTGTGTAATATGAAATGTGTGATCAAGCAGTGGATACTGGCATTCATTCTGTTATTGCTGTATCTCTCCATAGTGTACTCCCAAGTATGTGACTGGGGATCTTTTATGGATGATGAAAATGGTATAATCCTGGAAGGCCTCCATCAACACCATGAACTTCTACTGTCCAGAGGAAGGCAAAACTGTGGGTTGACCTGGTACGTAATGTTAATTTCATTGGTCACCAGTGCAGGACATATGAGCAGGTTTGACACCGTATGACTGACATGATAAATGCGGCAAGCAGAGGAACAAGAGATGTAGCCAGGGATAGTGGTGTTACTGGTGGTGGGTCTGCAGTGGAACAATCAATCTCAGCCACTGAGGAATTCCTGGCAAACCTAGGAATACATGACAGCTCCCTAGCAGATGATTTTTTTTTGGGGGGGAGGAGTTTAACTGCAGTTTGAATCTTATGTTCATATTTTGACCAACATAATAATTAACATAGTAGCTACTATAAATGTGAGATATATGGATGTATTACCCTGTTTTAGTGCAACTTTTCACAGGTCAATCGGACAAGGCCATGGTCTTCCTCCTGGTAAGCAAAAGGTCTGTCAGGAATTGGACAAGGCCGTGGTCTTCCTCCTGGTAAGCAAAAGACTGTTTTGTTACAGATGTAGATGTATTGCAATGTAGTCCCTAAAGTATCATCCCAGGCCTGATGGCTGGATTGACGTACTGGCAGCATAATTAACAACTGCACAGATATTTTCTGACTGTACATACTTTAGAATCATACCTATGCCTTGTAGGTGTGATCATACCACACTAATAGTTGTGACAGTATTGTCAGGACATTATAGATTACCATATGTGTCAACTGTTTAGAGTGTTGACAAACCTCAACAGTGTACCTCATTGTTGTGGATGATATTGTTGTTTAAAGAGCTTTTATTTACAAGTAGCTACTGAAGCAATCTATGGCACCTAGTACTTCAGGGTAGTGTGCTGCATGGTAGAACTGTTGCATATTGCTGGCCCTCACCTCAGGAGAGAGGGGGAAAAGATATGTGCTCACTGATATTGTAAATATTATTTTCCCAAAGCAATAATGCAATTAAATGTATGCTGCAATGCAAAAGAAATATGCTTGTTTCTAATACAAGGTTTTTCCTTGTAAAACAAGGGTTAACTTGACAAGGTTTTAAAATAAATGCTACTGTGTAACTGCAATTCTGACAACTTGCTTAAGCAAGCATGAAAGCAGTTAAGACTAAATAAGTAATAACGGCTATATGTCTGACACCTGCAAAAATAAAACATGCTTAGTTAGTTTAACTGTAAATATGTTTGTGGGCTAGACATGGCATCCTGTTACAATAATATTTGGAACATACAAAGAAAAAAGATGATCAACAGGGACTTTCTGTGAGCTTTCAGATGCATAAATAAATGAAATACAATACAGACACTTGACGCAAAGATGACGTGGAGAGAGTTTTTCTAAAGTCTTCAGATACAGCAAGGAAGAAAATAACCAAAGAAGGACATGAAACAGAAATCGATCATGCAAACCACAAGGACATTGGAAAACAACATCTGTTACTTTGAAAAGATATATAAACTGGACATTGTTCTCTCTTCTTGGGAGACATCTTAATCAAGGGTGCAATTGAGACAGTTCATGAAAAACAAAAGACTGCATGTTATAATAGAATTGAAATGATCTCAGAAAGTGTAACTGTTTGGACAGATTAAACTATAATGGAAACAGCAGTACAGTGTGAGTCTGGTGATTCTGACATGTGTTTTGCAACAATTTAACACTCACTGGCATGTGGTAGCATAGCATCCAGGAACTGGTGGAGTATCCTGGACACAGATGCCTGTGAGACCCCCATCATGTCCCCAGTGGGTCTTTGGAAAGTACCTGTAGCTAGAACCCTAACGGCTACACATACCTTTGTTTCTACTGGGATGGGTTCCCCTCTGTTGGCTCTGGGTCTGAGTTGAGGGCAGCAGAGCTCAGTGAGTTTTAGTAGCATGTCCCTGTGTACCCTGTAGCACTCTACAATCTTCAGCTCATGTAGCTCTTGGAAGGTTACCCTGGGCCTGAACACTCTTCTCCTTCTCTGTCTAGACCTATTGTCAGCAGCAGCAACATTGACTTCAGCATCTAGCACATACAGATGTAGCAGACCCGCAGCAGTCCCTAGCATTATCTCAGTTAAAATTCCCAAGTCTGTACTCCAACGGTCCAGAGTACTGGGGGAAATCAGAATGTAGGGTGCATGTATACTTTATACAGGTGTGCTGTAGATCCAGAATGTGGGATTGGCTAACTATGATGAATTCCATCTGCCTACATCATTTAATGGCTCTATTTTAGTATGTGATGTGGCACGCAGTGCAAACACGCACCTCTCAGCTTAAATGATCCTAGAAGTGATAGGACATACCCCCTTTATGTCAGCCACATCCTGTGTAATCATCAACATTGTCTAAGAGCCTAAGTGAAATGAATATGCGTACACGTTTACTCCTTTTTGCTATTCAAAAAATCCACCTCATTTGCATACATATCCATACTGACAGCCTGGAAACTACACACTTCATGGCCCTATGACCTTAGCACCAGTAGCAATGCACCATTGTACAGACCCAACAAAAGGTCCTATAATACAGTTTTGTCAAATACTATAAAATCCTTTTTTTCCTATTTTTTTTATTTTTCTATTATGCATCTATGCACACTGTGGCATGTAGGGCAAACATGCTGAGATTATTAAAAAAATTATTAATTTAACTTATTTCCTTCCTCTTTCTGACATGTACAATAATAGTTTTGCTCATATGTGTATTTAGTATAACATTTTCAAGGGATTTATGTCCACGTTTCTGCAGTTTTACATCTCCTTTTGTCTTCTAGCCTCCTGTACATGGAAACACTATGGACACTGAGTCTGGACAGAAGCCTTTCTACTTGTTGGGTTGCTCAACTTTCCTCATTAGCATGACATTCACCTGCTTATGAGGTGATTTGCATGCCACAGAATTTTCCCTGTTTGTGCATGCATGTGCGCCATTCAGCAGTGCTTACTAAATTTAAAAATGTTCACGGATGTGTAGGCAGTGCAGCATGATGCCTACACAAAAAAAAATTGTGTAGGCTTTATTGAATTCCCACAATAGATAGACACACACACACACACACACACACACACACACACACACACACACACACACACACACACACACACACAAACATAAACATATAGATAGATACATGCATACATACATTTTAAACACACACACACAGACAAACATATAGATAGATAAATAGATAGATACATACAGATAAAGTCATACATTTTAAACGTACACACGCATGCATGCACACACACACGTGCGCCCACACACACACACACACACACACACACACACACACACACACACACACACACACACACGCACACACACACACACACGCACACATATTGACAAGAAAGAAAAAACTCCTTCTTTGGAACTCACTCCCATTAAAATAGCCAAAGATTAGGAGAAATGTATTTACTCATACTATTCTTTGATCTTATTATTTCACATGCACATGCGTTTCACCAAAATGGAACTCCATTAAACATAACAGGCAATTCCCATCTCACTAAATGTGATCCTCTCCAATGATACTTCCCCCACACATATAGATAAATATATGTAGGGATATAGATATCAATCTAGATCTAGATCTAGATATAGATCTAGATCTAGATCTAGATATAGATATAGATATAGATATAGATTTTTGGAGCACATTATATAACTAAGATACATTTTGTTTGAAACTTACCTGCAGGAAGAATAATTTGAAGTGATAATATAGATGTTATATGTAATAGGAAGAGCAGTTTACTAATTTTTATCATAGCTCCTGTAACTGCTAAGGAGAATTGTCAATAGCCTAAAGAACAATCTTTGCATTCACTAACTAGTTTGCAAAAATATTCAGCTACTCATGACTCACAAGCTGCACGAGTGCAGATTTTTTTAAATTCGTTTTAAAAGTGTCAGTTTTAAACAGTTCTAATTATATTCACATTCAAATTATAATAAATAAAAAAACTTGGACAAATCATGGACCTTCAAAAAATTAATTTTTATTAATTTTGCCTGTTTATGCAAAAACTTTTTCAAAAGCATCCATAGTTAAACTGACAGCCATTAAAAAGATAGCATTTAGTTATATTAGCAATGTTGATTTGATATCACTTATTGTGCTCAGAACATTACAAATGCTTGCATAATGAAACATACTATCAAAAGTGTATGTTAAAATGTGCTTAAACATTTGTATTACTCTGTCAGTACAATATAATATATATATATATATATATATATATATATATATGCTGAAAAGTCCAAATTATTCAATTAAATTTAAAATTAAAGACTAGCAAGCCTCAATTCAAATGTTTTCATTACAATTCAAAATTTTCATGAGGAACTGAGACCTCCTCACTATTTATTCTAATTTGCAATACTATGTATATTCAACATCCACTTTGAAAAATTAATGATAAGGTGCTAAACCACGGTGCTGTTACTGTGATGGATCCAAAGTCTTCTTAAGACACTAGGTCTTGCTGGCTTGATTCTGCTGAAATCAAAGTCTAGTTATCACTGTCTGTTAACCACAGAAACTTGCAGAGTGTACACTGATGCAGCAACAAAACTCTGAGCAGTAACCAATAAATAGCTTTTTATAACAATTCACACGAACTACTGTTGCAGCTTTAGTTACACTGTACTACTTTACTTCTTAAACAGCATGGATTTTATGAGAGATACAATACAACAAATATCTCTAACAATGTTATCTGCTATAGTCTTTTTATAGTAGTTTTACATCCCGTTTTTTTTCCATGGTGCTCTATTTTGGATTTTTTGAGAGCATCTGTTTGCTGGTGTTTGCAGAACAATATGTTTGAATCCTGTAGAGAAATGATGCTGATATTGTCTTTATCCATTCAAACTTCCTTGCTTAACAAAGTCATATGATAGAAACAAGTACAGATAATTTTCCTGTTGTCTATTCTTTACAGAAGCAAATTAACTTTCTTACTGATAATGTGAAATGTATACATCCTGTTTTTTTACATTCTTGCCAAGTCTGTAAGAGGTCAGCTTTCTTGGTGACAGTGTGAAATGCACACATTCTTATAATTTTTTTTTTACATTTTTGCTGAGTCTGTATGGAAACATGCCCATTAAGCAAATTCCTTATTTTCCAAGCCACAGTCATTTTAGTATGGATGCTAATCACATATTGCTAAACTCTCTTTCTACATTTAAGCAAGCTTTATTTTATACCTATTTATTTTGCATATCTGTAACAGAATTATTTTCAACCTTTTATTCACTGTTAAATACACTCTAACAATTTCCTCTTTTTATTTTAAAACATAATCAAAATATTTTATACTGATGTGTATTTTTGATCAGATTGTATAGAAAACACATTAAGAAACAAAACCTTTAGTCTTCTTTTAATATAATAAGTCAAAATGCAACTTTACATAGTTAATACAATGATATCAAGGATTACTACTAAAACTGAATGTATTTAACAACTTTTTCTTTTGCATACCATTCTGTGAAAATATTCCATAAGTTTTGGGCTGTGTCTGCTTTAGTTTTAACTTGATTAATTTATTCTTCTGCAATCATTGAATTTCATTTATGACTTAGAACTATTTTATTAACTCTTTGTAGCTGTTGAATTAACTATTTACTTTTACTGTTCACACAGTCAGTGTAAAACTAAGGAAGTACCCCTCCCCCTGTAGTATTGCAGTATTGTTTATTTGCTTTTTGCTGTGAGAATAGAATGTATACCAGCCCAACACTTTGGTTATACATTTGCTTTATTAGATTACTAATAAACTATGGACCTTTGTCTGATTTGATTATTTGTTCACTGTTTTCAATGACATAATATATTTTTCTGTTGCCTTTGCTGTATACTACTACTAGTAGTTATTTGTACCCTCCTGTATACTTTATTTGAACTGTATGTATACTATAACCCATCTGCTGGCTGTACTTGATGTAACTGAGGTTCTTTACTTTTAACATTTACCTGCAAACAGATTATCAGTGACATATATGCACAATTGTGATGTTGTATTATAATTACCAAATAGTGTTGCATGTCAACATTAAACAATTATGGTTTGATAACAATAATGTTTTAGAAAAACTCAAGCCACTTGTCTGGCAATCAGTCTTGTTTTTTATCTTATCTTTTCAACATTTCCTGTAACTATTCATCCAGTCTAGGAAGGTCTAAGCTTACATTTTAGACTCTGTAGACCATAGTTAACCCTTTTAGCATTTTCCTTTAATCATCTGTTAATACACTTGCAATTTGATAGTAAAATGTAGTTATAAAACACTTAGAATTATAATAAGTATTTGTGATTTGCATAACTATGCATTTATAGTACATAAACATTATTTTACAATTAGCTTACATATTTTTTAACTTTGATTGCAGAATTTTTTTTATTTATTTAACTGCCCTGCCATTCATTTTACAAAGACTGCTTGACTAATACATTTGTGATTTTATTTATTTTTAAAATTCAGAACTTTAACTGTTGGGTGTGGTGTTACTATACAATTATAAAAAATTGAAAAAAAATAGATATTAGCTTAACTAACACGTGTTTATATTTACATTATTTATATTTGCTGTTGTCTGCCTGTTATTCTTGTGCATTGTAACAGATGTACTTTAGATGAAAAGAAAATACATGCATGTCAGTCTTGTGACTTTAAATCTTTACTGTTATTAACTATTTTTATTTGATTTTTATACACTAGAACTGTTTTGTGTACCTCTTGACTATGATATGAGAATGGCAGTTATTTGCTCAAACTTACTGTAGTACTGATGGCCCTTATAGCTATTTTTACCAATATTGTAAGGTTTTTGTACATAATCCTGCTTTTCTGATTTTTTCTTGTAATTTTTTTGGCTCTGTTTTTGGAAACACCCCCTGTTCTTCCTTTTTTTAATGCCAGGCTTTGTAATGATTACAATTTTGCTTAGCATGTCCTATTTTTTACAAAAGAAGCATATTGGTGCCTTTTGTCCATTACCTGTACCTGATCCTGGTGCTATAGACATAGAGGCAGGAGCTGGTAGTGCAGATGCAGCTCTTTCTGCTGGAGTTTGGTCACACAACCATTGTCTCCCCTGTTTTTTACTTCACCAATAATCTCAAATGGCTCACTATCATCTTCAAATGCAAAGATATGGTATGAGTATAATGTCCCATCATTGGCCATAGTCTGTCCCCTCATTACTTTTTGTATCAAATCAGTGAGGGTATCATAATTTTCTTCACAGATACATTTAATATCCCCCTGGAACCCCTTTGATTTGCTCTAAAAAGCAATGTATTAGCTGTTTTTGTATTTCTCTTTTTCCCATGTCTCTGACTGATTTTTGATATATGATTTGAAAGGCAAGCCTAAAATGTTCACTTTGTTCCATTAATTTATCTGTAATATGAATTTTGAAAGTATCTAATAACTTAGCTGTGAGCAGCTGCCCTTATGTAAATACCATTAGAACAGCTGTCATACATCCTACTTTAGTGTTTAACTGAGAAGCATCTTGCTTTAACTGAATGACATTTTTAAAACAGTTAGGTATGATTTGTCCAGACATCAGATTCTACCATTCTACCATGTATGCTTAACCATTTTTAAAACACAAACATATTATAAAATATATCTTTTTTGTACAGATTAGTTGCAGTTTCCTGCTCTTCTGCAATGTTTTCTTAAGCTCAGCTAATTTATTTTTGTATCCTGTAACTGTTCAGGAGTTTTCTGTAATGTTGCACAGTCTTTCTGACATTTTTCAGTAATCTGTTCTGCTGAATCTAAAATTCCTATACAGTTTTGAAAAAAAGTTTGTATAACTTGTCTAAACTTCCTGAACTCATTGTGTCTGTCTTTTAGAAGTTTATTACATTCTTTTGTAACAAGATGTACTGGAGGTTCTGTCAGTAAGTGATTTGACTGTTGTTGTAACTCTCAAATTGACCTTTCACATGTGGTGACAGGACATAACTGTTCAATATCTGAATATAATGGAAACGCTTTACCCTTAGTTAATTTTTTATCATGAAAAGGTCTGTATTCACAGTCTATTTTTTAGCAATATCATGCAATACTTTTTTATGACATGGCACACAAAATGCAGTTTCTGTTGAATCACACAATAAACATTTACTATGATATACTTCATTTTTTTTTGTTGCAAATACCAATGAAATGCTACAATCCATTTACATACTGTCTGTATGTCAACTTTCCCTACTAATGTGCTGTGTATGCCAACATTGCAATTTATTCCAGATGTTACCTAGTTGTTCTGCTACATTAAGAGTAAAGCATGGCTACAACTTGCTTGAATTCTGTCTAATAGCATCCATACTATAAATGTGACATAGAAAAAAGGTCTTACCACTTAGCAAGAAAACGGGTGATCAGGCTGTTGTTGCAGATGGCTGGAAATTATTCAGTCACTTGAGAAGCTGGTGAAACACAACATGCAGTGAACTGCTGTGTAAAGTAGATGCACACCTTTTCTTGAAGAATTAATGGCACTGCAACTTTCCTGGACTGCAGGCTCAATCTGGATTCAGATGTCTGAGACACTTTACTGCTGCAAGCTGCATAAACTGGAATACTTCTGTTTAGGATTTACACATATGTACAAATGTTAGTTACTGCAATTTGACTGAAGTGATCCTCTGCAGGGCTTACCACTCCCTCTGTATTTAAATGCAGGTAGGCTTGCCATCGAAAAATTAATTATAAGGTGCTAAACCACGGTGCTGTTACTGCGATCGATCCAAAGTCTTCTTAAGACACTGGGTCTTGCTGGCTGGATTCTACTGAAATCAAAGTCTAGTTATCACAGTCTGTTGTCCACAGAAACTTGCAGGGTGTACACTGATGCAGCACCAAAACTCTGAGCAGTAACCAATAAATAGCTTTTTATAACAAATCACATCAACTACTGTTGCATCTTTAGTTACACTGTACTACTTTACTTCTCAAACAGCATGGATGATATGAGAGATACAGTACAAAAAATATCTAACAATGTTATCTGCTACAGTCTCTTTATAGTAGTTTTACATCCTGATTTTTTTCCATGGTACTCTATTTTGGACTTTGTATGAGAACATCTGTTTGCTGGTGTTTGCAGAAAAATATGTTTTCATCATGTAGAGAAATAATACTGGCATTGTCTTTATCCATTCAAAACATCCTTGCTTAACAGAGTCATATGATAGAAACACGTACAGATTGCTTTCCTGTTGTCCATTCTTTACAGAAGTAGGTTAACTGTCTTACTGACAATGTGAAATGCATACATCCTGTTTTTTTTACATTCTTGCCAAATCTGTAAGAGGTCAGCTTTCTTGGTGACAGTGTGAAATGCATGCATTCTTATTTTTTAACATTTTTGCTGAGTCTGTAAGGAAACATGTCCATTAAGCAGATTCCTTATTTTCCAAGCCGCAGTCATTTAGTATGGATGCTAATCACATATTGCTAAATTCTATTTCTACATCTAAGCAAGCTTTATTTTATACCTTATTTATTTTGCATATTTGTAACAGAATTACTTTCAACCTTTTATTCTCTGTTAAATACACTCTAACACACTTCTCTGTCAACAAGGCTACCCCATTCAATTATGAGAAAAATAAATCTTTTTAAATTAAGGCAAGTTGTTGAACATTCTCTTTTGTTTATTTTCAATAGATAGAATATTTTAATACATTCATTGGTTAAATTTTCTGTTTATTTTTGCCTGCATAAAATTCAGTGCAAGTAGAATATATAGCAATATAAACTACCTCTATGATGTTACAATTGTAATATGCATCTGACAGGAAAGTTTTCTTAACAAAGCTAATATGAACACTAAGACCTTTAATAAGTCTTCAAAATTTACAGAATTTGCAAGGGAAAGAAATGGGTTCCCCAGCTTGGCTGTTCATGTCTTTGCCTATTTCAAACCCATGCTTTAATAAACACTCAAAGATGGCATTTCTCTGACCCAGAAATACCAGTGGTTCCCTTGCTGGCTATTCTAGCTCTGCATTTCCAAGAAATATTTCTTATTTGCTAGTTATAATAGAATTACTGGCATTTGAATCAACATTAAATGTCTGGGAAACTGCTAGTAAATGCAGAGGAGATGGTATTGGACCTCAAGGAATGTTTTTCAAGTTTTAACAAGTTTTTCCACAATGTGGATGCACAGGACCTGATATATTAATATAATACTGTTTTAATGCTTTTTTGTCCCCTTCCCAAAATCCATTTCAAGTCCCATTATATGAGTTATGCTAGATATAAGGAAGTGCTGTTACCTTCCATGTCCAGAGATAGAATGGCAACAGTGGGAGTCACAGGCATCTTACGCACCTTCTGTAGCAGGAGTATTTGCATTTTATCCCAGAGTGACAATCATATACATTTCTCTCAGAGCCTCTTTAAGCAATTCAGAAATATTTTACAACTCCAGCCATACAAAGTAGTTAAGGTCCAGGGATCTGTCAGAATTGCCATTTTGTAGTCCTATGCTGTGAGCACAGACCTACCACACTCTGTTCCTGAGGTATCAAACATCTGCAATCTAAGAGCTCTTAAATCAATTCTGCCAGTCACCTGTGTCTGCAGCAGTAGGGAGGTTATTATTATTATTAGGACCCCGAATGTTTGAGAAATGCACAACATGCTTGCTATTTTTCTTACAATTATTTTACATGCATAGTACAAAATAAAGTGTAACTGTTTTTGAATTTGTGTTACTAGATTTCTTTTAAATTGAAGCAAAGCATACCTTCATGCATTATATTTTCCCACTTCTGTTGTACTGATTATCCATTGATTTGTTATATTGCAGCATGCTAACACTTCATCATACCATAATCCCTGAGTATGAGTAGTTCTGTGTTTCAAAACTAGTGCTACTTTCTATGAAACTGTTGCAGTTACAGAAAATGTCATGTGCAAGTGAATTACTATGTAAAATGTGTGATCATCTATTAGGGTTGCCATCTTTTTAGATCCAAAGTTTGACATTCCTGAAACTTGATATTATGCAGGACAAACCATGTGATCATCAGATGGATAAAAACATATATTTTCATCTTATTACCAAAGCAAAGACTCGTGATGTACAATGTTGGTTATTTATACTGCTTTATATGAAATTAAGGTGACTTAAATGTGGTAGCACAATTGTCTGTTACATTTAGAGAAACATCAAATTTGTTTTTTTTCTTGCAAAATAATAAGATATTTGACATTTTTACTGTCTCACTCCCAACCACAGGACAGAACTCCCTGAATCAGAGATGCTCTGCAGGAAGAGAGACAGTTAAGTTCACTCATACTGTGTCTCTTCCTCTCTGCAATAAATGCAGTGGAAAACAGTTCCTCAACACTTCTTTTTTATAGCAGCTGCTGATCTGTTGATATATGTAGAACTAATTGCCTATAAAACAATGGGCAGAACCTGATAGGGAGAACAACATGTTTCCTGTGTATGTAAGTATACTTTTTTGCACTTGCATTGTTTCAGTGATAGTTAACAAAACTGTACTGCATTTATTTATTTGTTTCATTGAATATTAATTGAATATTGTGGTCTCCCTCTGCATGCAGTTTGTTTCCCACTCTGAGCAGCCAAATGCTCCAAATTGTGCAGAACGCTCTGCATTTAATATCACCTTAGCCACCTGTTCTGCTGTTCCACATTGAACAGTGCTGGCTCCTCTTTTCCATTTTTGATTGGCTCGTGTAACACAATCCAGCCAATCAGCATTGTTTTATGTGAGCCAATCAAGTCAATGCTCCTAAGGCTAAGGATGCAGAGAATTCAGCCATTTGCTTCTGCTACTAGTTTACATGCCACAGAGAGTGAGAGTGATCATCATTGGGAAGGTGGAAAGTTGCAGGATGCATAAGGAATAAGGACAGATTGCCTCCTCTTCAGATGGTCTAGACAGGCTATTTCTTCACGAGATTGTCCAGGACAAACCTCACCCCAACACAGTGCAAAAGTCTTCCTTTACCTTCACTGATACAAATAACTCCATGTTTTACAAAATTGTATTATTTCTTGTTTCTGTTTTTCATTTTAGTCATACCATTGTGTGTTTTAATATTCGCACAATTTTGTTCTGTACTTGGATAAATGTTAGTGTGTCTTTTACTGAAAAGAAAAACAGGCTGTTTGCTATTTTCAAGTGTTATTTTTGCATGCTTCCAGGCAAGGCTCAGGTACCAAAATAATGGCAGTTCTGCTCAGACAGACAGGTGGTAACCTTAACAATGTAACAAGATCTACAGCTTTCAAATATTCAGGAAGACAAAACCAAGCACCAGAAGGATATGTAGAAAGCATTAAATGAATGGGAGGGGATGTTTCCATACATAGATACATTTTATCACAAAGTTTTATTATACTGTTGCTGTATTAGCCATATATTTTGTGGTAGTTTCCGTTTGGACAAAATCAATAATTTCTTGCATACTAACCTTCATACTTTTCAACTGTCCAATTTTTCGCAGAAAGTCTGGATTTCTGTCTCATATTTTTGGCTTGATCATCGTAAAATTTTGATTTACTGGATTTTTGTGGCAAATCAGTGAGGACTGAAGTCACTTAATAATGACAGGCAATTGAGTTTCAGAATTCATATCCTTCAGAAAAGGCATGATTAACACAACACCCTTTATTCTAATACTTTTCTAAGTTTATAAGAGCAATATTTAAAATTTTCCCCTTTTTTTTGGGCTTTATCTGCCCATCATTTTTGGCTTTATCCATATTTTTTATGCTAAGAGGTTGACTACAATTCCATATTTTTACAAGATAATGTTTCTTGTAACAGTACAGCTATACAAAATCATGTTAAATTAGCTATATGCATTTGTCAGTAAGTTTTCCCTTACTATTCCAAATTTGAAGTAAGTATTTGTAGTACAGCATGCAAATGTAAATCTGGAATGTAATGGACTTGATCTTGCCCCCCCCCCATATATATTGGCTGTATAACTGTAAGTATTACATGTGGAGTTACCTCCAATACTGGCATAGAGGAATAAAACTGTAATTACAGCCAGGTAACCCCAGTTCACATAGAAGCTCAGGTCCTGTTAAAGTTGGCATGAGCAGCAAAGGAATGATAATACTTATGCCTGCTTGCATCTATACTGGGCAAGGGATGGGTGAGGGTGTGTACTCATGGGTATCTTCTCCATTGCAGAATCCCTTGTGGAGACAGGGAGGTACTTGTCTGCAAGGAGGAGAGAATGGTCAACTGATTACATCACAAAGAAGTGTGGCATGCATCACAAAGGTCTACTGCATGACAATCTATTGGGCATGAATAAGCATGTGCAGGTGTTAGGGCTAAGCAGAACCACCCTTGTGGCTACCTGACTGACTGCATCCCTTGGTTAGCACTGCCCAGTGAAGGGCAACAAGTGGGCCAGCTGACCAAGAAAGAGTGTGGTGCCCAATAGGCAGTAGGGGCAACAAAGAAAAAAAAGTATTACTTGGCGAGTTTCAATTTGCCTGCAGTACATGTGCAGGGAATATTCCATACTGATAGTGCTGTTGCTGGGTTGCTGACTGTTGCTGGAGCTGTAACTTTTGATTTTTTTTTCTGCCTGATTGTTGTTTCAGAACATGTGTATTAATTCACATTCTCTTATTCTGTCAGTGACTCAAGGTAATAGTAGAAATATTTAAGTGTTTGTTATTAATTCTGGATTTGTCTGTGATTCTGCTCAGATTTGCCAAGGTTCATTGGAAATGGTGCATTTTTGTGCAGTGTGAAAATAGAGTGTTCCACATTTTGATTGTTTCTTACATATTACTAGGGTCTGTATTCCATATTGGCCTCTTAAGAGATTGAGACCTATGTTTCCACCCTCCCTCTTTAGAGTTGTTGTAGTCTTAAACTTGGTGGCTTTGGACTTGCTCACCCCTGCTGTAAATTTGTGTTTGGACACTCGTCCTGGCCCCATCTCATTTGTTCACTCAACTGAGTACAGTGAGATCATCTGGGAAGGACTACCCCTTGCTTCTTCGATTTCAGACACTCCAACCAGTCCTATGTCATCAGCTCTATCTACTATATGCAGAGAGAGAGAGAGCATTTAGGAAAGACAAGTCCCATAGTCTCTTAGTCTTGTTCTGTTTCATCCCTCTCCACTTGACAAAAAAATGTTTACACTTTATTCAGCTGCTCTTACTGTAACTGTGTTCTACCTACTTTACCTTATTTTGCTGTTCTGTGTGCTCTTAAGTGCTCAAGTGCTCTTATTCTGCATTTATTACTGCTTGCTTGTTAGGAGCCTGATTAAATTTATCTGCTATTCTAAGCATCTTAGTTTTAAAACAATAAGTGAGAAGGTCACTGAAAAAACAATCAGTAAGAACAAAATGAAAATTCAAGCAAAGCTAGAACTTCCACTGAGTGACCTCCCAAGCCTCTTGTATCAGAGGCACATGGGATATATGCAAATGACCCTTATGAACATCAGGTGTTTCAGCTAATTGGTGATTCTAAATACACGTGACTTGTTTCATCATTTTAATGGACAACTTCAGGCCAATAAAGCCAAACCCCACTAGCTGTGGATATGCATATTTCGACCTTGTTATGACTTGTCAGCACAGCACAAGCAGAGTGCTTGACTAAGCATAAGAATCACAAGGCTGTTATACCCAGCTGATGTCCCTTATCATTAGGGTCACTGAAAAATATCCCAAACAACAAACTAAAACAATAAGTGAGAAGGTCACTGAAAAAACAATCAGTAAGAACAAAAAGAAAACTCAAGCAAAGCTAGAACTTCCACTGAGTGACCTCCCAAGCCTCTTGTATCAGAGGCACATGGGATATATGCAAATGACCCTTATGAACATCAGGTGTTTCAGCTAATTGTCAATTCTGAATGCCCATGACTTGTTTTGTCATTTTAATGGACAACTTTAGGCCAATAAAGCCAAACCACACTAGCTGTGGATATACATATTTTAGTTTTGGTTTTAGCACTTGTGCTTCAGGCCATTCTACACTCTTGTGGACAAACTCTTATCAAAACCCACTCTCCATAAGTCCGCCAAGTATTCAGAACACTATGTCTGGACAATTCCCACCAATTTTTCCTGCCAACCTGGTTGACATGGGCATACTGATACAGTTTAGCAACTGTCTCATGTTTATGGATAGTCCTCTTCTCCTAGCACATAATTCTTCTACTTGCGAGAAATGTATCTACATCACCAGTAACATATAGTAACCTGGAATCTATGCTCCCTCATGTCACAATCAATACTCCTGACAAAGAGGAAACTGACAGCACAAACACCACACCAACCACATCACATTGCCAATCACAACACACACCCACCTATGCAGGGGTCCTCAATAAAAACTTACCTAAACAACAGAGATCCCCAAAACACACTCACAAACATTCCACACGCAACACCAAACACATCACACACAACAGACAACACACCAGTGTCTCACAAACACAGCCAATTAGGCATTACAATAAATCAACACAGCCCATAAGTCATAACAATAAACCAAACATACTAGTCATTGGTGACTCAGTAGTGAGACACACCAATGTCCCCCTCACCAGGCTCAACAAGGTGAAGATCATGGTCAGTTGTCTGTCAGGTGCCAGAATCCACCACATCATGCACACACTTAAGTCTCTCCACAACCGGTAGAAATCTGACTGTCATTGTCCATGGTGGTGTAAATAACTTGAGACATACCTCCCTGGACTATATGAAGAGAGACATGGTTGAGCTCTCAAAGTATGTGTCCCAGACAGGTATGACCCTAGCATTAAGCAGCATCCTACCTTCACCAAGAATGATACCACAATACCAACAAAAATAATTGACTTCAACAATTGGTTTAGTTTCTGGTGTCTTTCTAAGGGGATCCAGTATCTGTCTGTCTGGGATGACATGGTTGGCAGGCCTCAATGCTTTGCCAGAGAAGGCCTCCACCTGTCACCGCTGGGGTTTCGGACCCTGGCAAAGGCTCTTACCACCCCTATTGTGCTTTTTTTACACTATGTTCCAAAGACAAATCTTCCAACATAAAAGATCTGTCAAAAAGCAAATTGAAGGTCATGCTGCTTAATGTTAGGAGCCTTAACCTGAAAATGCACTCACTGGAGGCTCTCCTCACACTGGAAGATGCTGATGTCTGTGTGGTCACAGAAAAATGGTTTAGGGCTGTGGAGAGCACTCCTGCCTTACCAGGCTATACCTCGTTCTACACATTCTGACCCCAAAACAAGGTAGGAAAGACACAGGGTGGTGGAGTCTCTATCTTCCTTAAGGACAGACATACCCCCAGACTGTTTTTTCAGCATGATGCACTAGAATTACTCTAGGTGCAACTGACAGTCGGCAAGGCACTCATCCAAGTTATAGCCAGCTACAGAACCCTCACCATGACTCAGGACACCCACTTATCCTACCTGGACCTACTTGCCTCCATCAAGGTGCTCCTAAAACCCTGATCCTTGGTGACTTCAACTACCCCACCCTAGACTGGGTGAACTATTCCTGCACTAATGCACTCACCCAACAATTCCTTGACTTTCAGTTCTAACACACTAGACTAGCTTGTCTCACCCCCCATAAGGGGAAATAACATTCTGGACTTGGTTCTCACTAAAATGGGTGACCACTGCACCCCTCCCATAGAATGTTCTTCCCTGGAGAGATCAGATCATTGGTCTGTCTCATTCTAAGTTTCTATCACCCTCCCAGCTGTAACCAGGATAAAAAAAACTCAAAAACTGACTAGAACCTCCTAAGGGATGGTATCTGTAACTTCAGTAGCCTCACATCACCGGCCCCTCAGAGAATGCAGAGAACAATGCTGAGCAGTACTCAAATGCAGTATACAGGCACCTGTACAACTGCAGGGACTCACACATACCCAACAGAACTAAAACCTGCTCCTCAAGGAAACACAAACCTGTCTTCTGGACATCCTCTATCAACAGACTTTACAACAAAAGGAAGAAACTGTTGCCAAGGGTAAAAAGGAACAGATTCCAAATTGGAAAAACTTCCTCCTGAGCCTCTATAAGCAAATTAGATCACTAGTGAAAACCTCCAAAGCCAATTATGAATTGAACTAGCCTCCAAAACAAAAGGAAACCATAAAGCCCTCTTCAGTTACATCAGGAACCTCCATGGAAAAGCTCAGGTTTAATGGTACCACTTATACTGATCCTGTTGACTTAGCCAATCTGCTGGCTGATAGGTTCAGTGCAAACTTCACCCTCCCATCCCCCCAAAGGCCCATTCAACATCCCCAATATTTGTCCCACATCTCACATATCCATAGATCAAGTGTTAAAGGCCCTAGCTAAGGCAAAAAACACAGCTTCCATGGGACCTAATAGTATCACGGGCTGTATTCTGTGTCATCTCCAGCAAGAACTAGCTTTGCCATTGAGCACTCTATTCAACCACAACCTAATTACAAGCTTCATTCTAGCAGACTAGAGAACTGCTATTGTCATCCCCTTGCACAAAGGTGGTGCCACTGCTGACCCAGGAAATTATCACACCATTAGCTTGACAAGTCTGATCTGTAAAGCCATGGAGAGTATTATTATGGGTCTCATAAACAAGGACATAGGCAATTCCAAAGCACTTGACCAAACCCAGTTCGGATTCGTCAGGGGCAGATCTTGCCTGTAGAACCTGGTTGACTTCTTTGAGACTGTCACCAAGGCCCTGGATGAGGGAAAGTCAGTATATAGAGCTTACCTTGACTTGGCCAAAGCCTTTGACACAATCCCCCACTTAGGCATTATCGAAAAGCTAACTCAGCTTGGCGTAAATCCCTATCTTGTCAGGTGGGTGGCCAACTGGCTCACCGATAGGACCCACAAGGTCAAAAAAGGTGCCACCACTTACGATAGAAGATCTGCCACTAGTGGTGTTCCTCAGGGATCTGTCTTGGGACCCCTACTGTTTGGCATCTACTTCTCAGAGGTCCAGGCAAAGAGAAAGAGCCTGTGGCTGACCAAGTTTGCAGATGACTGTAAGTTGGATGCTGTCATTGACTTCCCAAATGATGTTAACATACTGCAAGATGGTCTCACAGCAGCAAATGACTGGTGCCAAAGTCATGGCTTTAAGTTAAACACAAAAAAGTGCATCATCATACCATTTGGCAAAAACATGGCCCCTACTGATTAACACATCAACAGCAACCCCCTTAGCAGACAACCTGTGGTGACAGACCTGGATACTCAGGTTAACAACAATCTCACATTCGACCATCATGCAGCAGCACTGGTCAGAAAAGCCTTTTACTTGGTTCATCTCATAAGTAAAGGGATTGCATCCAGAAAAAAGGAGGTTATTACCTCTCTGTACTCCTCCCTCATTAGACCTATAATTGAGTATAATGCCCCATTTGGTATGTACCTCTCCAAACACCCACACCAACTGGAAAGGCTACAGAAATACATCAAAAAGAAAATCCATGGCCTCCAACACCTGTCCTATGTGGACAGGTTCAAATCACTATCACTCTACTCGGTATTGTACAGATTGCTTAGAGGTGATCTGTGTCTTGCCTACAAGGCAATATCAGACTGCCCTACTAGAAATGCTCCATATCCATAAGTCTAACTCCTCATGCATTACCTGCTTGAAAGGTTTGTCTTCCAGAGGCTGGCTCATCTCTGGAATAGACTTCCCATACATGTCGAACAGAGATCCTCGCTGACCCTTTTCAAGCACAACCTTGATGAGTGGATGGGAAACCACAAATTTGTCCCAGGGGTTCCACCTTTGTCCCTCAATGACAGGGGAGACAGGTGCTGAATGAGGTTTCTTTTTGGGGATAAACTCTTGGCTAGGCTTGTAAGGGCCCTTGACATTAATTTTCTTTGTTTTTGCCTTAGGATGAGAACTAGTTTTACCCTCTTTTTGATGATAACCAGTAAAGCTGCTCCAAGCCAATCATTGCTCAACAGATAACTAAAAAAAGAAGAAAACTGGTTTATAAGCCATTTGTGCTTATGTGTGCTATGATTTTGTATTTTTTAGTAGATTAAATGTAGGAAATTGATGCCACTGAAATGAAAAGGGGAATGATGTTCAGATGATTGAACAGATGGTAAAATGGCATATTTAAATAACATTACAGTCATATAGTATCATTATGGCTAGCATGACCGTTGACACCTCACAAAATTATTGAAAAAGTGGTCAATATTTTAACCACCCTAGTGATACCTTAACTACACCTACAACTGGGAGTCTTGCACACTATTTCAGATTCGATAAGATCCTTTTCTACAGTGTTATTTTCCTGTAATGATAGCATTCAGTAGAATTTTCATGTCTTCGATTCACGGCTTATTTGTTGCACTGTAATGTGACACACCGTTTCACACTGCTGTTTAAAAACAAATTTGTGTAATAGTAATCCTAATGAGGTAAACCTAGAAGGTATGACCATGAGTATCTCACAATACCTTCCAATTGGTCTTCTCCCTGGTACTCATGTATGAGCATGGCCTGATGAAGAACTCAGCATGTTATCTGCAGTATGTCGAGATGGTTTTCTCATCAACCCAACTGGTGCAATTCAGAAACTCTAATGAGTTCAGAACTAGCTAGCATATACATCATGGCTTGAGTGGGAAATTTACATGATATTAGTGTGATGTGGACCAATTACATGCATGGGGAAGCATTGTGTTTTGCTAAGCATCATTGTTACTTCTATGTATCTGCTTACCTATAATATAATTATGTATTATAGGTTGTTACCACACCTGTACAAATGATGGTAAGAGTGCCCTTTCCCTATGACATTCCGACATATGCTGTTTATGTCTAGTGCACAAGGAGTCTAGTCTATGAATAGGTAAGCATAGTCTTATGTTTTTCTATGCATAATTTTTACTTTCTGTATCTGTTTAGCTCTATCTATATGTATTAAAGCTATGTGCAGTGACCTGCATCTTAGTCATTGCCATGGTGTATTATGTATGTCTCTGTCTGGCATTGTCATCCCTTGCTTCTATCTTCTCCTCAGACTCCCTGTCTGTTTCTGTCTCAAATGCTACTGCATGTGGTGCTCAAAACTGTAGTCCCTAGCCACTGTCATTCTGTTTTATCTGCTTTCTCAGTATTATATTTTGGCAGACACAGCAGAATCATACGTACAAACTTTGCCAGATGTATCTGGGCATCAGAATCGTGCCTTCAGCAGCTCAATCATATTCTTTATGATGTTTTTCATTTGTGAGTGGGCATAGTTGCAACCTTGTTCTCTTGGGTTATGTGGATTTCCCATTGGAGTCATGAGCCAAGATTTGAGGACTTATTCAGCATCACCCACTAGATGTCCCTTTAGGAAGTCACACCTCACAAAGTGTTTGTAAAGGTAATGCGTACACTATATGTGGGAGTCATGAAAACTGCCTGGATAGCCTGCGCACACATTGTAGATATAATAACCTTTGCATTAGAGACATAATGGCAGTTGATGGAGTGATATTATTTTTGCAGTTTTCATACATCCTTTTCTGTTCACCTTTACTTTGATGTGGGTATAGTCAATGTCTCCAGTACTTCTGGGAAATGGGCTTTGGCATAGAAGTCTCCCTTCCCTTCACTAGAATACATGGAAATAACATACTGGGGTATGTGTGAACCACATATGCTCCCCCACATGCTGAAGTATGGCATCAAGGAACTGACTGGAGTATTCACAAGGCAGGTGCCTGAGATGCCTCCACTATGTTCCCAGTGAGTTGTTGAAATGTCCCAGTAGCTAATATACATAAAGCCACAAATATCTTTGTATCCACTGGGATAGGTACGCCATGTCCTCATGTGGCTGCAGAAGAGGCCAACACATACCCACTATTTATGTATGGTGTCTCTGTCCACTCAGCAGTGTCCCATTATGTCAGTTTCTTGGACAATATGATAAAATGAGTATAGCTAAAGAATCTATGCCTTGGGGAGGTGATGTCTGGCATCATCGTCAGCAGCAGCTGCTATAAGACCCTCTTGCAGATATAGGTTTACAGTTGCTATGGTAACCCATATTTCTGAGTTTTTCTATGTTTGAACATGAACATATGGTTGTATTCATTACTAATCTAGGGCTTAATGACCACATTTCACTGATTCCAGCCCTAAAAATAAGGGCTAATAACTTCTAAAACAGTGGAAAAGTGACTAATAACTGTTAAGTTAAAAAAGAATTAAAAAAGAATAAAAGAACATCAGAGTATTAGATAGATATACACACATATATAACATTCATACATATATACATGGGGTTTGAATAATATAATGTTTTTATGGTTATGGAACAAATACATATAATGTATTATATTAGAAGATTTTATCAATATTTTGTGTCTATTAAGTTTTGTGTTTGATTGGATATTATATAATTATATATATATATATATATATATATATATATATATATATATATTTTTTTTTTTAAATATAACATAACATATTGCTGTATAAAAGTGATGTGAGGAAGTGATGTGTCCTGATTTAATCAATGAAGTGAAAATCTGGGTTTTAAAAGGTGAACAGGATATGATGTTACTAGATTCTGATGAAGTTTTCTGTTTGGAAATGAAAGCACTAAATTTGTTGGAATAAAGTGGATTATTTTTTTACTCGTGGTATCGTTTTATGGAATTCTTCCTTTGGTGTCCTTTGTGATTGGAAGCTGCCTTTATTGCGACCGAGTAAGCCTTACTGAACTGATTCTTGGTTTGGTGACTTTTTTCAGGTTTGTCCTGTAGTGGTTAACAGTTGTATTCATTGCTAATGCTTGTGTGATATTGTGATATGGTTGTGCTCCATTTATATTTCTGAATTTCTCCACCATTTTTTTACAACACTGGCATACACCATGGCTCATTACATAAGGCAGGATTCATGATGGCTTGCATGGAGTCTAAGAGTCGTGTAAGACTCCATGCAGCCATCGCGATCCAGGAACAGCCTGAAATCCCGTGTAAGAGACAGCTAAAACGACTCTTACACGGGCAGGGTGTGGCTATGCTAATCACCCCACTTGCAGCCGAAAGGCATGCAAATGAGGTAGATTAGCAATCCACGAAGCTGAAACCAGCCCGTGTAAGAGTCGTGTTAGTTGCAGAAATGTACTCAGTTGACAACTGAGTACGTTACTGCAAATAACACAACGGAGCCATGACAGCTCCAAATAAAGTGTGCAAATGTTGCAGTCAGCATGCCAATGGCCAAATATGTGGCCATTGGCATGTTAACCTGATGCAAACATGAAATAAAATATTTTTTTTTCGGAGATCGGCGATGTTTAAACGCAGCGCAGCCCCGCGCAAACGGGCTGCGCTATATAAAACAGAAAAATAAAGGTTTGAAACCCACAAATGTGGGTTTTATGTAATGCATGGATTTGCAATGCAGGGACTAGCAGACCAAAAACAACATGGCCACCGTCTAGTGGTTGCTAAGGGGGGAAGCTGAGTATAAGACATGTAACTAAGCATTAGTAGGCAATCCTATGTAAATGAGTGGTAGGATAGTGAATCACACTGTCACATAGCAAATGAACACATTCCGTGTAGTGTAAGAGTTAGATAAGGGGGAGTAACAGAGTAGGGAGATAGGAGACATCACAGGGGGGAATGTCAGGAAGAAATCAAGCTCATTGGAGCAAAGTGGTATGTGAAACATGTCAATCACACAGCAGAAAAAGAGGAGTGTCAACAGATAAGCATGGGAAAGTCAAGAAATGGAAGGTGTACACTGTGGCCAACACCAAAGTTTCTTGCTGTACGTGCATGCACGCGTGTGCGCGCTGGGAGGCGCGAGTAACACAGAGTGCACGCATGTAAGGCAGAGTAAGCATGTAGGAGCCTGTTTAAAGATCTGTAAACCTGTTTGCACTGGTGTGCATGTGTTTTAACCTGAATAAGCAGATTCTGGTCCGTGTAAGCATGTGTGCGTGCATGGTAGCCACTGTGAGCGTGTCTCCGCTGGTATGCGCGCTGCTCTCCCCTGAGGAAACAGAGAGGAAAAGGAAGCAGAAGAAATAGTAGGAAACTAGCAGGGAATACCTGTAGAGGTAGCAGGTGAAAACAATTAGAAACAGGCAATTACACAGGCAGAATACAAGCCCAGACCAGCACTTAAAACACTGCAAACAGCATTGCAGTATGTTTCTCTCAAGAGACACTGCAAGACAGGAGTAAGCTAGTAGAAGTGAAAACTGAAAAAGCTGCACTCAGACCAAACATGCTAAGGGCTGCCATAGCTGTCATAAGGAGACATAGGAGACTTGCTGAGGGTGGTGACAATGGAAATGCTGCCAGACAACCCACAGTGAGGAGACAGAGAAGAGTGTACAGGCCCAGAGTCACCTACCAGGGGTTACATGAGCTGGAGATAGTGGAGCGCTATAGAGTGTACAGAGACCTCCTGCAGCAAATTGTAGAGCTGTGCAGGCCACGCCTCACACACAGAACCAACAGAGGGGAACCCATCCCTGTGGAAACCAAGGTATGTGTTGGCCTAAGAATACTAGCAACAAGTACCTTCCAAAGACCAACTGGTGATATGATGGGGATATCACAGGCATCAGCTTCCAGGGTACTGCACCAGTTCCTGGATGCCATGTCAGCACATGTCGGTGATCATGTATATTTCCACAATGCCCGTGAGGTATTGGCCAGCAATATGCGTCTCTTCCAGCAAATACCCTGAGGTAGTGGGTGCAATAGACTGCACGCACATATGCATCAAAGCACCAGCCGGTGAGCGGGGTAGGGCCTACATTAACCGCAAGGGCTTCCCCTCCATCAACTGCCAGGTCATGTGTGATGCTCAGGGCATAATAATGAATGTGTGTGCTGGCTGCCCTGGGAGCTACCATGATTCCCATATCTGGCATTTGACGCAGCTGTACCAGACATTTGCCAATGGGGACATCCCACATGGTCACCTAGTGGGGGATGCAGGTTATGCACTGGAGCCGTGGCTGATGACACCCATCAGAAACGCACACACACCTGGACAGGAATGCCATAATGAGGCACACGCACAAACACGTAATGTAATAGAGCGTGTGTTTGGGCTGCTCAAGTCACGGTTCCGGTACCTGGACACATCTGGTGGAGCCTTGCAGTACTCACCAACTACATGTACCCAAATTGTCATGGTATGTGCTATGCTACATAATATGATCCTGCGAAAACAGCTGCAGCAGGACCAGCATAGGGCCAGGACAAACAGCCCCCCACCATTGCCAAGGCCATCACAGGCAGATCGTGACTTGGAGGAGGAACAACCTGAGCCTGCCCCAGTAGGCAGAAGGAGGTGTGCCCAGTATGCCCTGGCCATGGCAAAGAGGCAACGCATAGCACATACACTGGCTTGGTAGGAACCCTAGGAATGATACCCCTCTCTGACTCACTCATATAGTAACAGGGATGCCTAACATGACATAACCTGCTCTCAAACTTGTACAGGGAGTGTAGTATGTGCATCCGACAGAGGCAGCCCTGCAGCACCACCTGAGGCATGATTGACATGTGTTAAGTAATGTAACACCATCTAGTATATGCAAACATGAAGACCCAACCTAACATCTCACCCTCACCAAGCATGATGCCACACTATGAAGACAACAAGATCAAGTACAATAATTGGCTGAGGTATTGCTGTTAGCAAGGGGGAACAGATGGCTGACAGCCTGGGCTGACATGCCAAGCAAGACATGATGCCCCACCTGCTAGGGATGGCACGCACCCAGCACACCTGGCTATGTAGATACTGGCAAAGGCTGTTGTCACCCCCACTGTGCCTGGAATAGGTAAGTCTGGAAACACAAACCCACCACCATAGGTAGCACAAGGGATAATAACCTGGACGTAATGCTACCCAATGCCAGAAGTCTAACCTGCAAGGTGCATGCAGACCAAACCCACCACAGCATGGAGAATGGTAATATGTGTTCTGTAACAGAAACCTGGGCAAGGCCCAGAAGAGCACCCTAATACTACCAGGTTATGCCTCATACCATGCTCTGCAGCTCCAAAACATGGAATGCACAACAATAGGAGTGTGGCTACCAGTAATTATCGAGAATAACCACACCCCCAGGTTGGTACCACAGCAAGAAGCAGCATGGACTATCCACAGGCAAGTAACACTGTCTCAAACTGTGTACCTGTTTGAAGCCTGCTACAGACCCCACACACAAACCCAGGTACCCCAGCCAGCCTTTCTGAAGACACTTCAGAGTATGAATGTCTCAACAAATACCAAACAAGGCACACACAAAATATGACATAGGTGGCAATCCATTATGTATGGAAGAAGTAATCATGGACCTAGGGACACAAGTGGATGGTAACCTGTCATCTGACACTCACATTGCCAAGGTGGCCAGGAAGACCTGCTATATTGCCCACCTTAATATGAAAGGATGCACATGCAGAGCTACAGAGGTCACTGTGCCCCCATACCCATCTCTTATCAGGCCCATACGTGACAACTATTCCCCAGTTCGGATGTACCTTACCTTACACATGCAGCATTCAGAAAGACCCCAAATGTAACCCACCAACAGGATAAAGGGTCCAAACATTGGACATCTGCAGCCTGGCTGAAGAAACCACAGCCCAATTCAGAAGCATACTGCACAGTCAGAGGTGATGTATGCCTGATGTACAAGGCCATGTCCAATCCAGAATGAATGGACATGCTCCACTGCAGAAACGCCAAATCCAGCAGACACACCACAGTGAGATATCTGAACCTCTACACATAGACTAATAGGATGTGCTGGAGAGACAGATCCATAACCCAGAGGCTCAGGACACTTTGGAACAGAATCCCAGTCCATGATAGGCTGAGCTCCACACACAAACTCAACAAGAGAAATCCGGTGAAGTGCATGGGAGATAGTAGGTGTACACTGGGGACCATCCCTGTGTCACATCTAGGAAAGTAAACCCTACATGGGCATAATATGCACATTGCAAGGTGTGTTGAGACCCACACACAGTCTGTCCGTGCTCAAACAAGGCCAGGGAAGATAGCCTAGTATGAACCTATGAACCTATGATGATACAAATTGTGCAGGACACAAAGGATTATCACACAGCTGTCGTACCTGATGGTAGGAACCATGGTGATAATCCACAAATATGCTCTGCAGCACTCTAATATCACAAACAATACACCAAACCCACACACATTGCCAACAGCCTACCGAACAGATACCTTCCAACCTCCCCACCAGCACCTAACTGCCAAATATCTATCCCAGGAGAGTGCTGGCCCCCCGACATTGCAGATGCTGAGGTAACAGCCAGCATCCACAAAGCACAGCATACAGCATCAATGGTACCAGATGGTGTCCTGGGTTGTGTCCAACAAGTACTGTAAGAAGAATGGAACAGCAAATATCATTACTGTGCACTATCAGTCCTACCACAGGATATGTACCCAAAGAGCAGTGTACAGCAACAGTGGTCCCACACAACAAAGGGGGTGCCTGAATGGATACTGCAAACTATCACCCCTCAACCCCGACTATCTAGGTTGGCAAAGTAATGGAGAGGATGATCATGAATCCCATGAATAACGAGATTGGGTACCTACAGACATTGGACCCTACCCAGTGTGGCTGTCATAGGGCAGATCCTGCCCCTTACACATGTCTGACACATGTGAAACATGCACCAAGCCCATTGATGTGGGGAATGTTGATCACACAGCCTATCTGGACCTTGCTAAACCCTTCCATACAATACCCTAGTTGGCAGTACAGATAAGCTCACCAGCCTAACTATAACCCCCTATGCAAGTAGATGGGTTGCAAACCAGCTCAAGGACAGGACTGACCTGGCAGACATGCTGTAGCCATGGCAGACTGCAAACCAGGTACAACTGGCATCCCACAAGGCATGGTCCTGGGACCTCTCTTGTATGCTATAAATGTCACATAGGTACAGGCCAACATGGACAGACTCTGTCTGAACAGGTTTGCAGAGGACTACAAACTGGCCACCATATCAGACCCTCCAGCTGACACAAGCAACCTACAAAAGGCACACATAGAAACACACAAGTGATGCCACAGTCATGTCAACAAGCTAAATGCAGAATAATGTATAGTCAACCCCTGTGGAAACACAGTACATGGCAAGAAATTACCACATAGGTGTTAACCCAGTAAGTACATCAGGAGAAATAAGAGACCTGGGGACACAAGGTGATAGATATCCTGTATGTGACAACCATGTGTCTGTAGTGGTTACAGAAACATACCATATACCCACCTAATCATGAAGGTAAGCACAGCTTGGTTAGTGTAGGGCAATGTGCCTCTCCAGTCATCCATCAGCAGCCTCACAATTGTGTACAATGGCCCTTCAGGGATGTACCATAGCAGACACTTGCAGCAACTGGAAAGACCACACAAATACCCCACCAGGAGGATCGCAGAGCTGTAACAGATGCCATGTGTCGCCTGAGTAAAGAAACTGCAGCTCCACACGGTGCCATACTGCCTGGCTGGAGGTGAACTGTGCCTGATGTATAGAGCCATGACCAACCTGGTATCAATGGACATGTGGCACCATGTAAACACTGAATGCTGGTGACCTATGCAGCTGACAGGCCTGAACCCCAGCACAGACATAAACAGGACATGCTGTACCAATTGGTCCATAACCCAGAAGCTCACTCCACTCACGACTAAACTCCCACTACAGGATATCCAGGGAGTCCCTCAGTGACTGTCACCCAGAGGAATCATGATGACTGGATGGGAGATGGTAGGTGTACCCCGGATATCACCTGTATGTCACGGGTAGGCAGAGGCACAGCACAACTAACCATGACATATGTCATGGCAAACACCAGTAAATGTGTGTTGAAGGACAAATACTCTCTGACTAGCATTACAAATGGACTAGGGCACATGGACATTGTTTGTCACTGTCCACACAAGTTGTGGAATACATTAACAATGTCGGACAATCATGTACTATACTGTCCATATCTGAACAAAATGCAACATGGTCATATCTGCACAACTGGCCCTCAACCAATCTGGTGTGCTCACTATAAATATTACAATCAGTGATAGGACTAAAACCGATTATACTGTCCACCACAGTGAAAGTACTGCACCAGTACACTATACGACAATACAACTGTTTGGTCAGCAGGAAAGGATGATGACAACTGTATGCAAACTATCCCATGGCGACCCTGCAGGCACAGCATAATGCCTGTTAGGTTCAGACACAAAGCAGTTGGGCAGTAAGAACACAACCTGATGTCCAACACTCAACTGTACATGTGATATATAGATGGCGTCCACACACAAACACAAATGTGGTGGTCCACAAATCCCAACATAAGGAAAGGTCACACAGGGCATGCTCGCACACTTGGATAAATGAGATGTGGCAGTCAAGAAGCCATACAAACTGCAAACTGGGCATGTTCACACACTTAGGCCATGTCACAGTTCAGCAGTTACACACACATATCTGGCATTTCTATGTGTTAACACAGGAACCTCCCACAATACAGACATCTGCCCAGTGCACACAGTGAAGTTACAACAGAGACATAAGTAAAGTACTGGATCCCACTCACATGCAAACATCTCCCACAGTACACACATTGTTTATAGATATAGGGAAGGCTATGGCAATAAAGACCCACAAAAAGTATATGAGCAACAGATACTTGCATCTGACAGGTTAACATATGGCCGTAGAGTGCAATACTTGGCTGTTGTCCCTAGGGAATACAGAAGGCTATCCACAGTGTATTTGGCATTTGCCTCCACAGTACAGTAGGCCACTGTGCCTGTGCAAAGTTAATGCATAGATATGCTCTCCCCTGTACTGATGGATAGTCACAGATGTACATACCTCTTCATCCATAATGATGTCAGCACACTATACATATGCAGAAGCAGAAATTGCACCCAGTAATGTGAATAGCACGCTCTGCTACTGCGTTTCTAGCAAGTGTCATAACATAGTTAGGTAGGGGTTTGAATCCTGCAAGTGCCCGGTGTGTGGGGGAGTAGTGTGTGTGTGAATGTGTGGGGGGGGGGAATAGTGTGTGCAATTCCATGTGTATGAGAAATGTCCCTTTTGGCAACTAGTACTACACAACACATGCTGCATATTCCACTGTCTAAACACTGATGATGTCAGCACCCTATAAGTACAGCAGGAGAAAGCAATCCCCCCAGTAATGCAAGTAGCACGCTCTGCTAAAGCATCTCTCACAAGTGTCATAACATAGTGAGGTCGGGGTTTGAATCCTGCAAGTGCCCACTGTGTGTGTGAATGTGTGTGGGGGAGTAGTGTGTGCGATTCCATGTGTATGAGAAATGTCCCTTTTGTCAACTAGTACTACACAACACATGCTGCATATTCCACTGTCTAAACACTGATGATGTCAGCACCCTATAAGTATAGCAGGAGAAAGCAATCCCCCCAGTAATGCAAGTAGTGTGCTTTGCTAATGCATCTTTCACAGGTGTCATAACATAGTTAGGTAAGGGTTTGAATCCTGCAAGTGCCCGGTGTGTGGGGGAGTAGTGTGTGTAATCCCATGTGTACAAGAAATGTCTCTTTTGGCAACTAGTACTACACAACACATGCTGCATATTCCTCTGTATAAACACTGATGATGTCATCACCCTATAAGTATAGCAGGAGAAAGCAATCCCCCCAGTAATGCAAGTAGTGTGCTTTGCTAATGCATCTTTCACAGGTGTCATAACATAGTGAGGTTGGGGTTTGAATCCTGCAAGTGCTCACTGTGTGTGTGAATGTGTGTGGGGGAGTAGTGTGTGCGATTCCATGTGTATGAGAAATGTCCCTTTTGGCAACTAGTACTACACAACACATACTGCATATTCCACTGTCTAAACACTGATGATGTCAGCACCCTATAAGTACAGCAGGGGAAAGCAATCCCCCCAAAAATGCAATTTGCACGCTCTGCTAATGCGTTTCTCACAAGTGTCATAACATAGTTAGGTAGGGGTTTGAATCCTACAAATGCCATGTGTATTTTTGTCACACAGTTTGTCCATGTGTGTGGGGTGTTGTTCCCAATATTGCACGACATACATTATATTAGTAATGTCAATGTACACATGATGTATGTGTGTGCCACCTACACATATGTACCTGTGAACTGCAAGAGTTCCCATGTCCGAAGCCTGCCTCATGTGAATACATGAATATGCATCAGACAACTGTATGACTGTGGTGTTCTGTGCAGGGGCTGCATGTGGTATGTGACTATACAGTGTGGGTTGTAGATGGTGTCATCCAACCAGCAAGGGATACATGATTGGTCTGGAGCATATAGTCCACATGTTGGTGATGAACAGGTGCAGCATATTGTCACCACTTGTTGGAGTGGTAACAGGTTGTTCCATAGCAATGCAGGGAATGAATGATAGGAACCCTTCAGATAGGGTCTTGCAGCTAGAATAATGCTCACACTGCATGTTAGGGTAGTCACAGTACAACCATATAATGGTGTGTGTAGAGACCGTCATATTCCCAGTGTTGTCAGGAAGGCCAAGTGGGTTTCCTGGGTATGGGAGTGTGGTGTGCGCCAGGCTATGAACCTGAAGGCAGTCTAACCCACTGTGTGTTGCACATGGAGAGGCTCTGATGCTATGTGCAGTGCCACCAACCTGAGGTGTGTGTATCTGAGGTGCCTTTGGATACATCCCCCCTGTTCTGGTTTGGTGCATGTGTAGGGGATGACAAGCATGATATCAAGAATGACCTGGCACTGATGGTGTGCACCTGGGAGCCTTGTACCAGGAGTCTGTTACTGCACGGATATTGCTGTACCCCATGCTAAGGACAGTTTAATGCATCTTGAGGTTTACACTGCTGCTGTTGAGTAGCATTGCTATTAGTGTCCCATCCCGTGTGATACCTGTGTAGGTGGCTATGTAATGTCAGCCTTGCATACAAAGGCACTATGTGTGTAGCAACAGCCTCTGCCAATATACAATGGCCCATGGGTGACAGGTGCAAGCTGTCCCAAGCAAAGCAATGTGGCATGTCCAGCATGTAATCCCACACTGACAGGCATTGGATCCCCTTTGAATGTCACTGAAAGATATGTTAATTGCAGAAACTGATGATCCTGTCTACATATTGTGGCAACATTCATGGTGAGTGTGAGATGCTATTCAAGGCCAGGGTCATACCAGCCTGTGCCACAAGCTCAGAGAGCCCCTCTATGTCCCCTATCATGTAGTCCAGGGAGGTGCGTCAGAGGTCATACACACTGGCACAGACAATGACTGAGTCATACTTCTACATGCCTTGGAGTGACCGGTATGCTTGTGTTATGTGGTGGTGGATCATAATGCCCGACGGGCATTGTTTAGCCTGGGAGCAGGACCTCAGTGTATGTGACGATAGAGGTACCTCATACAACTGTAACAGGTGTGTTGTCTAGCCTTATGTCCTGTGACTGTTTGGCACACAGGCTTTGTGAGCTATGTGTTGCATGTGCTCTGCTCTGGCTTAACGTTTGTTTGTGTGTCTGCTTTGCAGGTGTCAGCTGCTCAGGCAGGATGCTATTCTGAGAGCCCAATAATGTACCTGTGTGTTTCTGTGTTTGGATTGTGGTTGTGGCAGGTCTATGGGAGACTGGTACTGTATTCACTGTAGTATCCCACTCCACCTGACAGGGAATGCTAGTGCTGTGTAAATAGAGCTTAGTCCCCAGTTAGGCTATGTGGTTGCATCTCTGACATGTGTTGTACGTGTATGGGAAGGGGAGAGGGTTGTCTGTGTACATGAAGCAGCTGTAACATTGCCACATGACTCACAGATTCACCAACTGGACCTGAGAGTAGATCGACAGGTGACCTTTGCACATGCTACCATAGCATTGTGACTCCCATACTAGATAATGACACATAGGGCCAATGGGGAACAAGGTACTCAAGGTGACTATGTGAGGGTGTAGCGCTCCTGATTTGTTAGTGCTGGCATATATGAATGCTGTCTTGAGCAAATGTGAGGTAAGTCATATGCAATGTGTTACAGGCAAGCTACATGCAAACAGGACAAACAGTGATGTTCTGTCAAGTGACACATGGACATCAGTACAGTAAGCAACACAGATGTCACTAGGGATCCACAGAGGCACTGTATATCTGCACTGCAGGTGGAATCCGTGTTTCAGGAACATAACAGGCAAACATGCATACAAACAAAGCTACAGTCAGCAGGCCTGTATGTAGACTATGCTACAACAAACAAGGTGTACGACTTCCAGTAGGTAACAGTGCATATATGCAGGCACTATAAGCCAGTACCCAGACATTCACAGGTCAGACGGGCTGCGTCCAGCCGCACCCCACACAAGTGTATAGACCACGTACCTTCGTAATGTTGAATAACTGGCCTGATACCTAAGTGCTCATACCTGTAATAATACACATGTCAAATAACAGACACTGAGCCCTCACTCAGCAGTTCCAGACTTAGTATGATGTATGCTACCTGTCCTGGCACCACAGTTTCCTTGACATGTATGGACACTCTCCCACCTGTCATAGTTAGTTCTGTGTTTTGGTGCTGTCATGCATGGTATGAGGTGTGACCTTGTAGTGCCAGTGTGCTCTTGTGAGCCTTGAACCTGTTGTGTAGTACTGCACAGATATCAACATCCTGAAACATCTGCATTGCAGAGTCATGTGTGGACAGCATGCAACTCGCAGTTGACATGGCCATCATTGAGTATCAATATGTACATTGTTGTATCCCTGTGCTACCTATGTAGGTGGCCATCCCTTCACAGCCTCACCACCAGTATGCAAAGATGTGCAGACAGAACACTGTTGTAATTATTATGGGTGTACAAAACAATACAATGACATTCATACTGTAACTGCATCAGGCATGCAGGTATATACCCACAATGCTATCATTACACTGTACTGTTGTCAACATCATACTATTGCAATATGTCTATGTACTCACCCTGTGCATCAGCACCATGTTAACCTGTTCCTGCACCGATTTTACAGATTGCAGGAGGTGGCACAGTTTCATCATATGCACAGGGTGTGTACCTGGTATGCCTGAGTCTGCCACTGATACAACCAATTGACATGTCTGTGTGTGTGTGTTGGTGAGGGACAGCAGTACAAGATGGGGCAATGTTGATGGAGTGTGTGCGTGTATGCGGTAGCCCTAGGTGTTATCACTTTGCATGTGTGTATGAATGCACACAGTCCCACCTCATGGCTGCCATATACAGGTGTTTGTGGACAGCCACAGACTGTACCTGCCAGGTCATACAGATCACTGTCTGTGGCCACGGACACGGTACCTGTGCCTGGCAGGGGTGCTTCGGACCGTATCAGGTACTAAGCCAGACTGGGTACTGTCATCAGAAGCAGGTGTTTGTTGAATGGAGACAGGTCCCTGTTGGGACTGTCCAGCGTCACGTGCACGTGGTCTCCTGGGGTGGTCCAATGACAGCACAGACCCAGCATTGCTGGGGCTGCTGCTGGCACTATGTGAGCGGCCGCGGCCCTGTTGTCATCCGCAACGGCTGCCAGCAGCTGCTGTTGCTGGCATAAGGCCACTTCGACGCCTCAACCATCCACCATTGCCCTGACTCATGGACATATAGTTGTGGAACAGATCTAATGTGTCCCCCCAACGTCTGTCAATTACCTCGGTGAAGTTGCGGATGGCAGCCGCAACATCACGCATACTGTCACTCATGGCTGTGCGACATGCTCTCAGCTCCCTCAGACCCTGTCTGGTGTACTGTTCCATACGTGACTGTGCCTGCATTACAGCCCGAAACATAGCTGGGGTTGAAAGACCTCTGTGGGCACATCTGACAGGGGCGGTACACCCATGGATGCTCCCACGAGAACCCATGGACGTCTGCCTGTGTGGTACTGTGTCAGGACCCTGGCCATGGCTGCAGTGTGGGGATGCATGTGCCACCGGTACCACATTACCCTGGTCTATGCCCACTGTATCCTGCCCATCACCTAGGGACATTGGTGACAAAGGATGTATTGGCAGGATGACTGTGCGCATTGATGGGGTCGACAGCTGTGTAGTGTCAATTGGCTGACCAATGACGGACCCTGGCACACCTACCTGTGCCATTACACAGGTATCATCATTATCACTTTCCACGGCAGCTGATTCAGGTTCCCTGCTGCACGACACCAGAGCAGCACCAGAACCTGTGGGAGTAAGACAGGAAACACAGTTTACAATGTGTACACAATGCCACCACTGATGCACACATGCACACATGGGCACATGCACATGCACACATGCACACATGCAGACATGCACACATGGGCACATGCACACATGCACACATGGGCACATGCACACATGCACACATGGGCACATGCACACATGCACACATGGGCACATGCACACATGCACACATGGGCACATGGGCACATGCACACATGCACACATGGGCACATGCACACATGGGCACATGCACATATGCACACATGCACCCATACACACATGCACACATGGGCACATGCACACATGCACACATGCACATATGCACACATGCACACATGGGCACATGCACACATGCACATATGGGCACATGCACACATGCACACATGGGCACATGCACATATGCACACATGGGCACATGCACACATGCACACATGCACACACCTCAGTATATGATATATCAACCCACAGACACAAACACACCTGCAATCAAACACATAGCACTACTGCTTCATCCTATTATTACTATTAGTATACAGAGTATTGAAGGTAATGGTATTACACACTCACCAGCATGGATAGGCTGCCTTGCTGTTACACCAGAGGGACCTGCAGAAAAGAGACATTTATCGTCAGTGGGCAGAACTGTGCCATTGATACTGTGGGCATGATACAGTTCAGTAGTGCAACAGTTAGCTTCCACAGGTGTACTGCAGATATTGAGGATATCACTAATGCACAATAATTACTAAGATTACAGCTACAAAATGAGGACACACCTCACACATGCATAATCTAACAGTGTACAGAATGGTCAACTATACACATGGCATGTTACCTGCACTCTCTGTGTCCTGCTGCTGTGTGGCTCCAGCCTCCATCATTGCACATGTATGCTGTTGTTGTTGCTGCTGTGCTGGAGCCACAACACTCAGGAGTAGTCCCTCCAGTCTGGTGAGGGGGGGATTTCTAGCCACCCCACCACCTGTGGCAAGCTGCTGCTTATGGATATCCGATGCACGCTGACGGACATTTCTAATTAAATCACTGCAGTGATGGCGTACCTGCTCATATGTCCGGTTATGTGTGCCTATGTCATTTACCTGACAGACCAGGTCTTGCCACAGTGCAGCCCTCTCCTGCTGGTTCTGGCTGGTGCGGGAAAAGAGTACAGCGAAATACCGCACCAGGCTCTGGTGTATCTCCTCCTCCTCTGCAGCGGAGTAGACAGGGTTCCGCTGGTGAACCATGGCCCTGAAAAGGAGAAGGAAAATATGTCAGCAATATCTGTCAGCAAACTATAGCACACATAATACACATAATACTCGACTGTAGTGATATAACTTAAGCACCATATATAGCATCTGTCTGTCTATTGGGGGATACACATGTACATGACCAGATATCAGTGCTCATCCGACAACTGTGCAACAGTACCTGGCACACTCCATACGACAGACTAGTATACTGCAGCAGTCAACACACTGTTTCAGGTACAATACACAACCTCACACTGGGGGTTTGTATCAAGGTACTGTATGGGGAACATTATCAGCCCATGCACTGCACACAATGCACGTTACATATTTCACTGGTATTGCACACTACTCTTACTTGCCATAACCCTACCTACACCACAGTGACATACAGGGTAACACAGCACAACATATGTCAATGTAGTATGTGTTGATTGCAATACCTCACACACCTGTCTCTGGCCTCACACCAAGGACACACACTACCATGACAGACAGACAGTTATGGTGAGCAATCACACCAGTACACAACATGCACCCAGTCACTAGCACACTCATTCCACCTCACATATTCTGTTTGCAATGTGTTCATGGGTGTGCATTGTGTCCTAGGTAGGTAGTGTGCTTTTGGCCCTGGGCCTACAGCAGCATACTGTTATGCTACCCTGCCCCTTGTGACACATGTGTTATGATCATACCTGCTCCTTACAAACAGTTAAACATGGTGACTCATATGGCATATTACCTATCTGCATAACATTCAGCAGGGGTATGTCTGACATCTACTCATGGGGAGCCTTGCTTCTTAATTCTGTGTGGTCTACTACAGGGTATGTCATATCTGTGGGTAGGGTCCTGTACCTCCACCATGTGCTCTATACTGCAGTGACAAGGAAGACAGACATAGGTAATTTGTGTTGTGGATGTTGGAGGTGTTACCATGGTTGTTAGATAACTGTCATGGGTGTGACTGAACTATGTATATCCAGCAGTGGTAACCTCTATGTAGGTAGTATGTGTGCACTCTGTGGTGTTTGAGTGCATTGACACAGTTACTTGCATATGTCTGTGTCCTTCTCCATATCTGTAGCTGTCATGGGAGGTACATACTGTGTAGGACATTGTGGGGTGTGGAGGGGTACAGTGACCTACATGTCCATAGCTGACACACCATGTCCGCTGACACATTCCATGTACAGGTATTACAGGACTAGTGTGCCACTGTGTATATCGATGTGGAGCCTATTGTGCACTTGTTGCCCCTGTTCCCCCCTGACACATGCAGTGGTGGGCAGGCATGTACATATGTGGTGGTTACTGGTGTCAGTGTTTTTGAATGGGGTATGGTACACCAGTATCCACACTGGTGCTCACTCCATGCCTGTGACACCAGGCACCTGTTGCAAGACATCTGCGCACATGTGCCTCACACAGTCTATATATGTATATATATATATATATATATATATATATATATATATATATATATATATTGATATATTTATATCTGTATATGGATATATATCTGTTTGTATATATGGATATAAAATATGTATATATAGATGAAGATATATATATATATAGATGTGGGGAGAGAGGGGGAGAGAGTGAGAGAGAGACACAGGGTGAGTGAGAGTGTGAGTGGGTGGGACAGAGAGAGAGAGATAGTCATATACAGACATATCTGTTGTCAGTCAGATCTATCTGTATATGTATAAGTCTCTACAGATATCTATATATGTATGTGTGTATTACATATGTCTGTACGTACATATTCTAACAATCTCAATGTCTGTGCAGTAAGTGAGAACCTGGTTCAAGGCTCCTGAGAGCACACCAGCAGTACCAGGCTATACCCCGTATCATGTGTTTTGGCCCCAGGACTCGGGACAAAACAAAAGGGAGGGTGTGTCCATATTCATGGAGGACACACACACCTCCAGGTTAGTGGCAACACATGAAGCATCACAGACCATCCAGGTGCAGATAACCATAGGCAAACCTGCTATACAACTGGTAGCATGTTACAGACCACCCTCCCAATCTCAGGGACCACAGTCAGCCTTCCTGTAGACATTGGAGGATATGAATGTCCCACCACACACCATCATATTGGGATACTGCGACTACCCTAACATACACTGGGTGCATTATTCTACCCCAAACACCCTAGCCCAAAGGTTCCCAGAATTCACTATGTCAAATGCAATGGAACAGCTAGTCACCTCTCCCACAACAGGAGATAATATACTAGACCTGATCATCACAAACATGGGGACAATGTGCTACACACTGGAAGTATACCTCTCACTAGTCACATCTGACCACAGACTAATCCCCCTGGATATACATATCCCACCTCCCCCACAACACAAAAGACTACAGTGGGAAACCTCTCACATGCCGACTTTACACTTCTTATAACTGAGTTGGTATCCTTAATGCCCACTGGGCCAGTGTAAACCACTTCCCAAAATGCAAACACCTTCACATATGCTTTCTACAGACATCTCCAAGAATGCATGGATCATGCAATCACAAATGAAACCATGACCCTCTCCACCAAGGGCAGGCATCCTGTCTGGTGGACCCCAGCATTGAACAAATTGTATAACAACAGAAGGTAGCTGCTGCATGGCAGAGCATACTTCCATAGAGCTACGGCATCTCTGATCAGCAGTAGTAGAAAGATAAGTTTTGTCATACAAACATGCAAGGCCAACAACGAGAGGGTCATCGCTATGGTCACTACAGATAACCACAAGGCCTTCCTCTGCTATGTTACACACCTGGGTGGGAACCCTCAGTTGTGTTCACAGTTAGTTCACAGTGACAAACACTACACTGAACACACAGATAATGCCAACATTCTGGCAGACAGGTTGAGTGCAGGTTTCTCCCCTCCCTCACCCACACATGTGGAATTACTTATCCCAGCTGACTGTAACCTCCCTGTCATCTCAGATGTCCAGCTGGGAACCACCCTCAGCAGAGCTGTAAACACAGCATCAATGGGACCCAACGGTATTGCAGGTTGCATGCTACGTGAACTGCAAGAGGAGCTACACATGCACATTACATGCTATTCAGCCATAGCCTTACTACAGCATATGTACCTGGACACTGGCATACAGCAACAGTAGTCCCACTCCACACAGGGGGCACCTCTACAGACCCTGGTAACTACCACCCCATAAGCTTAACCAGCCTGGTCTGCAACACTATGGAAAGGATCATTATGGTACCCATACACAGAGACATTGGGGACTTAGACACTTGATCCCACCCGGTTTGGCTTTGTAGAGGGCAGATCCTGCCTTATGAACCTGGTTGACATTTTCAAATCAGTCACTAAAGCCATTGATGAGGGCACAGTGGTCCATACAGCCTACCTGGACTTGCCTATGGCTTTCGACACAATACCACACTTTGGCATCATAGACATGATCAACAGCTGAAATGTAAATCCATATGTCACATGATGGGTTGCAAACCGGCTAACGGATAGAAAGCCTACAGTCAAACTCACTGGTGCCATTTCAGACTCAGAGCCAGTCACATGTGTTGTCCCACAGGGCTCTGTCCTGGGACTGCTCATGTTTGGCATATCATTCTCAGATGTGGAAGCAGACATGGGAGGGTAGTGGCTGACATTGTTCAAAGATGACTGCATACTAGGCGCCATAGGCGATACACCTGCTGACACATACATCCTACTGACAGGCCTCATGGACACCAACAACTGGTGCCGGAGTCATGGCCTTACACTGCATGCCATGTAATGTATACTCATACCCTTTTGGACGGACAAGGTACCTACATATTATCACACAGACAATAACCCACTGAGTACAGACAAAGTAATCGGAGACCTGGTGACACTGTTCAATGCTGACCTCTCATATGACACCCACGTTGCCAAAGTGGTTGGATGGACTTCCTACCTTGCCCACCTTATCATGAAGGGATTCACATCCACATCAAAAGGGGTCATTGTACCCCTATACTCCTCCCTTATCAGGCCCATGACTGTGTACTATGCCCCATTTGGTATGTACCTCACCTGGCACTTGCAACAGCTAGGGGGACCCCATAAGTACATGACCAGGAGGATCAAGGGTCTGCAACACCTGTCATATGCTGCCAGACTAACGTAATTCATGCTCTATTCCATAGCATACTGCCTACGTAGGGGTGATCTGTGCCTTATGTAGTAGGCCATGTCCAATCTGGTATTGATGGACATGTTCCACCTCATACAATCCAAATCCATCAGAAGCACGACAGCTATGGATTTAAACCTCAGCACACATATGAATAGGACATACTGTAGGGACAGATCCATCACTAAGAGGTTTCCCATACTGTGGAACAGGATCCCAGTTCATGTTAGGCAGTGACCCTCACTGACACTCTTCATGTGCATTCTTGACAAGTGGATGGGAGATCATAGGTTTACAGCAGTGGTCTTCTCTGTGTCACTACTAGACAGAGGCACAGTAAACTAATGCTATTATGTAGGGGGGTCTTCACTGTGTCACTACTATACAGAGGCGCAAGTTTCTAAATCTATTCTATACACTGTCTGCAGATACTATGACACTGTGAAACTATATATGTCTATGTATTTCTACATCCCTCTCTATCTATGTATACACATATGCATATTATACATATATATATATATATATATATATATATATATATAGATATATATACATACATACATATCTCGATATACATACGTATACACATGTTTTATATATATATATATATATATATATATATATATATATATATATATATATATATATACTCCTTTTTAGTTCCACATATGTATACACACAGTAACGTACTGCTGAACATCCATTACTGTACAACCTACTTGTACATTGCACTACAACCTACATTGCTATGTGCACATAGCTACCGTCACATACATATGTATGTGGAGCCTTCAGTGAGAGTTTCAGTATGATCCTGGCCCTATGCACATCTTTATATACATAGATACAGACCAATAACACATCTGGAGGGTTCACAGTATGTAGAGTATTATAGTAGTACTTTACATTACCTGTGTTTGTTGCAGCTGTTTGTGTAGGCTTGCAGTTGCTTGGCCTGCTGTCAGCCTCTTGCTTTGTTGTTTCAGGTTTGTTTTTTATTTTCTTTCGCTTTCTTTCTTTCTTTCTTTCTTTCTTTCTTTCTTTCTTTCTTTCTTTCTTTCTTTCTTTCTTTCTTTCTTTCTTTCTTTCTTTCTTCTCTCTCTCTCTCTCTCTCTCTCTCTCTACCTCCAGCAGGTGCAATGACAGTATTGCATGTGTGGACTGGGAGTACAGGATGCTTTTGTAGGTATCTGTACATGTCCATGTGATGGCCTCTGCACCAATTGTTAGCCAGCATTTACTAATTGCATGCAGCCTGTTGTGTAGTGATTGCAGTTCTCACTGTGATTACAGGACTGTGCTATAAAAAGGTCTGTTAGGTAGGCGTAGCCCATTCCGATTATCAGGGTGGGGACCATGCTGGTTTGCTGTGGACACTGTTCTGTGAGTGTAAGGGTTGGTATGTCTCTCATATTTCAGGCTGTGTTGTAGACACTGCAATGCATGCTGTTCTGTAAGCTGAGTATTCCTTCCTCCAGTGTCCTGTTCTCCTTGTGTATGTAAACTGACACCTATGACTAGTAATACTGTGTATATGGGTGTGTGTGCTTTCCTGTGGGGATTGTGGTGCAACTGGTATATAGCAGTGGCTCTTGCAATCTGTTGCTATCGCTTCAATATTTGGCCTTTACATTCACTTGTTGTATGCCTGCTAGGTGTCTTTCCTGTAATGTGTTGCAATGGCTTTCCTATGTTCCATTTACATTCACAGCTTGTAATGCTTGCTAAATCTGTTTGGGCAGCAATTCCCTATGTGTTTGTTGTGGTAGGGTGTTACTGCATGCAGTGTGGTCTGGCCATGGTGTGGGCCTTGCCACTTACAGGGGTATTTGATCATGCTGCTTAGCAGGCCTCAGATACTCTCCGGTGCATCTTTTATCAGCCTCATGGAATGGTACATAGCAGTGGGTTACTCCAATGACATATTCTGATACTCTGAAGTTGTGACTGTGGGTTATTTCAAGCATATGTATTAGTACACCATTTGTGCCGTGCAGGTGGTGCATACCTTCAGTCAGTCATAGTTACCATTGCATGTGTAGTTACACCTTTCTGCCTATTGTTAGTACATTTGACAGGGTGTCAGTGGGGCACAGTTGACATTTGTTTTCATATCAGGGACATCCCTGTAACTCAGTCACAGTTGATATGTCTGATCTCTTAACTATTCAACTATGGCAGTGTTTATCCTGCTCTGAGTATGTGTGTGGCTTGCCAGATGCTACTGTGACATTATTACCTAGTAGCTACCAACTAGCATGACTGTTTCTCAGCACACAGTACTATTTTACAAATCCACTAGATTTGACAGTAAATATACATGACATGCTTTGTGTACTAGACTTGCTATATTCCCTTTAAATTAATTCCTACTATTTTATGATATATTTCTTTCAGCACAATGTTCTTGTATAGCAGTCATGGCTTAGTGGTAAGTCATGCAGACTAGTGTTTCCTGGGTTCGAGACTGAGGGAGGTATTTTATTTTGCTGCTGAGAAAACTACAGGCCTTGTCATTCAGAGTGACTAAGGCACTTTTAAGCAGTTGTAAGTGGGTTAGCGCTGGTTTGCGTGGAGGTCACGCATGCGCACTGCCGCTTAGCTTCGCGCACACCCACTTACTACTGCTTAAAAGTGCTTACTCTCGTGCACACCCGTGCTATTGTCTTTTAAAGAAAAGAAAATGGGGAGATAGGAAAGTGGTGAAAAAGGGGGCACAAAGAGGGTAGGACAGTAGGAAAACAAGCTCGGGTTTTGCAGGAGGGATGTAGGAAAGGCCCATAGCTGCCCATTTCTTCGTCAGCAACAGCTGTGCATATGTTTGTAATTTGGTGTGAAATTTGAAACCTTCCACCCCTGAGAGAGGTGTGAAGACAACAATAATATTTGTTGTACAGCCAATTGTAATTGCCAGTTTACATGTCCAGCAGACATGTGTGCAAAATGGGCAGCTATGTATGGGGGGTAATTTTTTTGTGGGTACAGAGTGCCCTTTTTTTTTTTTCAGGTGAGAGCGGTATGTCAGGTACAGGAAGTTGGTATAGCTGGGGAGGTAGGTAAGGGAGGTTAACAGACAAGACAAACAAGACGCATACAGGGGTGGTGTATGACACATGTGGGGGGTTACACAATTGACGGGGATTGATATTTGGATATCTCGAGCCCATGAGCCCACAGATGGCAACAGTGGAACTGAGATCCCCACCCATGGGCAGTTGCCACTGTGCCTTCACTGCCCAGGACGGGGCTGTGCTGGGGGCTGTGTAGGCCGGGGAGCAGGCACGCCCGTGAGTTGTGCCACCCGTGCCTCAAGCTGGCATAGGGGTCCAAGCACAGCGTGCCAGATCTCCCTACGCACCACAGTCCGGACACTACGGAGGGTGAGTGGATGTTCTCCTCCGGCCACACTTGCAGATGGGGACAAGCCCCATCCCCTGCAGTGCTTCCACCCGCAGGTGGCACAGGGCCACTGGAGGAGGCTGTGGCCTGGGCACTACTGCCAGGTGCACTCGTCAGCTGAGGTGGGAGAGGTGGGTCCGCTGGAACCCGCCTTCCCTGTCGTCCTATGTTTTGCATTATGTTATGACAGTTTGGGTTAGTAACGTACAATACCATTCACAATTAGTTGTAACAGCATGCATTAGTATTCCCATTAGCCAAACACCCATAAATTCAAGCCATTGAACAGCAAGCATAACACATGCATAATTTTAACAGCAATACACAATCCAACAACATGCAGGGTTGATTGATGGCAACAGGCCATCAGGTTTGGATGTATGAACAGGGCACATGCATCAACGTACATGCAAATATGTATGAACCAACAGGACAAATGTCCAGGGGTGTTAATTGTGAATGCACATACCCATTTCACATGGAATGGATTATTTGTGGTTATAGGGTAGGATGAAGAAATATTTCATTAACAACTTCAAATACCTATACATATGCTGTACATTTCTACTAGCTGCAGATATATACACACTACAGGTCTGACTACAGTTTCCTATGTGATAACTAATTCAGGTTGGTGATAGGAATGTTACTGCTACATCAATATACATTTCATATTTATTCATACACATTCATATATGGCTCTGTTCAGCTACATCATCCTGCTACATTTGCTTTATATGGCTACAGACAACTGTGGATGTTTGGTATTTCATACAACCATACTATCTGCATATTGCAAACTGAGAGCAACATATCCAGATTTTGAGACACACATTCCAGCTTCAGTACTTTTTTCAACACATGTTGCTGCTTGGTTCTGCCTGTCACATTCATTTCATTCTGTACTGACTGCAGTATACTTTATTCAGGAGTTATTACTACTTTATTGGTGGATTCATACCTTTTCTCACACTCTCTCACTTGTTTTATTTTTACAATTCAGGATGGTACTTAATTCTAGGCTTTATTGACATGTTTTACTTTTAGTTATGACAATCCTTTCCAACAGTCTCACTTATGTCATGTTTCAGAATTTCAACAGGGATATATTTCACACATGTGTTTTACTCAGCTTCTGTAGCTGTACTTTTCAGCCTGCTGCAGGTTATGTACTATTATATTACAGGTGGGACATCTTTATTTCAGACTTGTTTCATTTTTATGTTTGGATTACAGGCTGCATCACACTTTTGTAACCAAGCAATACTTGCAAACTCTCTTACACTGTTACTTGCACATTTTATTAATAAGTGACTACACTGCACTCTTTTGCAAACTGTCATACTTATATATTTTTTTACAGTTACAGGGAGAGAATTACTGACCTGCCATGTGGCGCAACTGCACCAGCCTATCAGCATAGGCTCGACGGTTCATGGAACGGACACCTGCAGCTGTAATATAAATGAAGTAATATTGGAATACACATCTCCATAATATTAGCTAGGTTAATTTCTTACATAAATAATTACATGTAACTTACTCAGTAGTGGGGCGTTGGGCATTTGCCGGGCCTCCTGGATCCAATGGTTCTGTTGGTCCTGCTTCTGTCTCTTCAGGTCAGCATGGTGGTGATGGACCTGTTCACCAGTCCTTGGTATTCCTGTGGCACTGGTGAGATCATGTGCCAATCAGTCCCATGCCTCAGGCCTATATGCTCCCCACAGGACCTGTCCCTGCATGAGTTGGGCCTCATGATCATGGACAAGGAGCCAAACCATATATTTGGACTCCTCAATGCCCCACCTCTGTGCTCGGAAGCAACTACCCTCTCCTACACCTGCCAACCTGGCTGCAAGTCGGTTCCACAATCGGTTATGCTGTGTATTCCCACCTATGGGGCTTATATATGCCATTTTTCCCACACTTATCTGTGATTGGCCATTTTGGAATTGTATCAGCTTCACAAAACCTGCTTTGTCATGCTCCTCTTTCTATTCATTCATATATATATGCTATTACTGCATTTCTAAGTGCAACTGTCATGGCTTAGTGGTTCAGTACTTTGACTATGGTGCATGGTATCCTGGGCTGGAACCTGGCCATTGCTTTTTATATTTTATGACTGTCTACACAGGCTAGGAGGTGTGTCTCTGTAAAGGCAGTTTTGATACAGCTTGCTCAACGTTGCCCGTCGGTTAGCTTGTTGGCGCGGTGCGCAGCTCCGCGCAAAAGGGTCACGCTGGCTTATGCGCCGTTTGGCTGTCAGCATGCATATTATGCTCAGCTCAGCTATGGGCACACAGTTTCAGCATGTTAAGATGCTGCTCAACCCCGGGCACTCATTTTACACCTGTTAAACCACTGCTCACCTACGGGCACTCATTTTACACCTGTTAAACCACTGCTTACCTACGGGTACTCATTTTACACCTGTTAAATCACTACTCACCTACAGGCAGATATCCTCAACTTGTTAGACTGTAGCTCAGCTATAGGTACATCTGACATTTTTTTTTTTTATTATCTCACATTTCTTCAAAATGCTTGGCCCATTTCATTACATTTTGCATAAAATATAATTTTATATATGTACATATATGTCAGGGACTTGTTTCGAGATTATTTCACTAAAAATAAAAATTGATGTTGTGGGGGCTCGAACCATGACTGCCTCCTCTTCAGCCGACGTCTCTACCGCTACGCTATTGCTTCTTGACTTATTTTCCATATTTAGTTCTTATATGCTTTTCCACTGACTGCTAACTGTGGCTAAGCGACGGGCATGCCCGCGCAAATGAGCGCACTCACAGGCAAACATCTTTACAACTTATACAAAAAAATATAAGATGTTCATTTATACATTTTATGTTCATAGTCTGTGGGGGCATGTGTTGTGTTGTGTTTATTCACATTTACACGGACTTTGTCGTGGGGGTTTACTTTCGGGACTTTTACTCTTCTGGGGGCGTGTCTGTTTGCAGGGCTCGCCCTACGGACACACCCCCTACTGTCTTACATGGACTGTGTTAGCCTTAGGTGTGATTCAGCATGCCCTCATGCATATGCATGGCATGCTGACATCACACCGTTTAACTGCAGCCTCCGTGTAAGCCTTGTAACTCTTACATGGAGGCTTCGTGAATCCTGCCCATAGTCATTAGCATATCTTTCAGCTGTGCCTTTTTTCCAGCTGGTCTCATCATAAAGCTGTGTTTTCTGAACCACATACATCCTGCTCATCCCTACCTGACATGTAAATGTGCTAATTATGTGACATGGAGAGTATTTACTAAAGATAACACAGATTACACCTAAAACCATAGGTGCTAGATGCTAACTAGCCTCTAGTCACCTTAGATTTTTATGCTGTACTACAAAGATACAGTAAGCATTTACTCTACAACATGGTCATGACATATTTCCCAAACTCAATATGGAACCACAGAATATAAAATCCCTTTTTAGTAAATAAAAGGTATGGAAATGTGTATTATAAAAAGTTAGATTTAAATATTTAGACACAGATTCATTACAAAGATACAAACAATATTCAGTTGGGTTCATGACTGCTAATTTCATTATATTAAGAAAGATAATTTACTAAGCAATGAATTTTAAATGAATATGCATTTAAATCACTGATGTAGGCTCATCGGCATTGTGCTTTCCAATTGCTGTGCTCCATAAAAAATAAATAAATAAAATCATGGCTAGTGCAATTTCAGTTTGAATAACAGCAGTGATAGCTCTGTGTATTCTCATCTTTTTTTTTTCTGTGTTGGTACAACCGTGGAGTTTGTATATATAAGTTCTGAGGATATGGGGGGGGTTGCCTCTCAACTAAAATGCTTTTTAAAGACAGTTTCTCCAAGTGAAAGATTCATCTGGTTGTTTGTGTCTGGTTAAACATTTTAAAATATAGGCAAACCATATTTGTGTGCATTAAATAGAAATATTTTAATCCCCAAAATATTTTTCACACTACAACTGTTGCTTTCAGTGACTAGCATTATTAAGTAACACAATGACTATAATAATAATAATAATAATAATAATAATATTATAAATTGTATTAAGAAAGAAAATATATATTGACCAGCACCCATAAACCTTATCTAATATAAAATGTAAGGTATTCTGAATGACCGTTGTCTTAATTTTCACTTGCCAACTGTTTCACACAGTCTCATTGGCCACATATCTTTAACATCTATTGCTGGATTTCAGTGTAAGTTACTATTCAACACTTACAAATGCTTACATAAAATATTATATAACAGTTTCTACAGAGCACATATTTGAAAGACCTAAGATTAATAATTGTATATTATTAAAACAAATTTGATGTCAGGGTAATCCTATGGGCTAGGCTTGTAAAGGCTCCAGGGCCATTAGCTTAGTACACACCTATAAACCTATGAACCTAAATAAAAGTAAAATAGTAGCAGAGGAAATGAAAATCTAATAGCAGTCAGATCTAACATAGGCACAACATCTGAATAATGGAAGGTGAAAGCTGTCCTGCAGCAATGATCATATATTTTGTACAGTGATTGTTATGGCAAATGCCCTCACAAACAGCTGTACTATGTATGTTCCAGTGCTTATTTATTAAGGAACTCATACATATTATTTGGAAAGCTATCAGACAGTATGCCTTATATGGCTTTACAAATTAGCAGCTGGCCTAAACTATCTCCTGCAGGACTGCCAAAACAAATTCTGCTCAGCTGCTAGATTGGACATCCATTTTTTTTTATTTAGAAAAGCATGACTGGATGGGATGAACATGTGACAGTCTTACACATACCTTTATCTAAAATTCTTCTGAAAATAAGCTGTAATGGTAGCTTCTGACTAGGTGGAAGGTGTCTACTTGCTTATCTCCTAACCATCTTTTTCTTTCATGAAAAAGACAGGCAGCTGATCAGATTGTCAAATCGGTGTGCTCCTTTCTAAATAGTACTTGAGAGTTAAATGCAGTCAATGAAAAACTTTCGCTTTTGTTTTCTTGTTTGTGGAAGAAAACAAGAATCTTGACAATGTGGTTGAAAGAAAATTCAGGAACCACTTTTGTCAGTAAAGAAAGAGTTGCTTTAAAAGATACTTTGTCCTTATGTAAGACTGGAGTTCTTTATGATATGCTTCTTTGGTGTTGACCTGTTGTGCTACATTTAAAGAAATCCCAATCCCTCAGAGACACACACTCCAGGGATCTAAACCTTGTCATCACAATGAACAAAACATGATAGAGGGATAGGTTCCTGACCCAGAGACTCCCTAGCCTCTGGAATAGACTGCCTATACATGTCAAGCAGAGTGCCTCTTTGGCCCTATTCAAAAGGAAGCTTGATGATTGGATGGGAGATAGGAAATTAACCCTGGGGATCACATCAGCCATTCTGCTACACAGGGGTTCCAGATAAGTAAATACTGTGGGAAGAAATAGCCAGGCAATTGTTATGGCTAGGCTTGTATAGGCCCTAGGGCCAATAGCCTAGTACAAACCTATGAACCTTCTTTTTTACTCTGCTCTGATACCTTGGGGCAGATAGTAGTTCCAAAGTTATGCCTAAAATCTTCTGGTTCCTATTCTTGTACATTCCATTATCTGCACCTTTAGAAACTGTACCCAGGTCAACTGAGGGAATCCTCATGCCCTGTTTCCTCATGTTCCCTAAAAACACATCATACCTTTGCTTACTTATTAGTGCATTTTTGATTCATTTAAACAGAGCTTTTGTTCTCATTATTTATCCTTTGTAAGCCAGATTAATCCCACTAGGCTAGTGACCTGTTTTCAGGTGAGACCCAAGGTGGTATTTATAATGCTAGGGGAAATTTGGCCATGGCATCAGAAAACTTCCTCTACTCTCTTTGACAGGTGCCATGGGATCCTTTGCATCCATCTAAATTACCAACAACTCAGGCATGGTGCCTTGGTTAAATGTCTTATCCAAAGGATGGAACACTAAGGAGTGTGGCACCTTCTTATGCTATACTATAGTAGTGGTACTGGAGATTAATCCAAGCATCTGGAGTGGAATTAGAAGCCACAGCCTTCAGATTTTCCAGCACCAAAGGGAAGTGTGCTACCTATTACACCAATGACGATTATGTATGCGTGTTTTATAATGATACGATTGATTTAAGCAAGTTCCATTTTGTTCACTAGATAGTGCTGTGAAACTGGAACTCCATCAACATTATCGTTATCAACGTCCTTTCTCCCGTTTTCTACATGGTGTCAGGGTGTCATGTTAACTGTTTCCATCTCACTAGATTCAATGCCACACGCCTGCCTTCTTTGACGCTAATGCCTGACTGTCACAGATCTTCTCTGTCATAGTCCATCCACTTCTTTGTTGGACACCCTCATTTCCTCTTGCCTTCTTCCTGTCTTTCCTAAATCTTCTTCACCAGATTGTCTTCTGCTTTTTTGAACATGTGCCCACACCACTGTAATATGTTCTCTTTGATCTTTTCTGCAATTGGAGCTACTTTAGCTTCTGTTCTCATGACTTTATTTCTACATCTGTCCCACACTGTCCATCCAACCACTAATCTCAGGCATTTCATTTCCATCACCTCTAGCTTCTTTATCTACTGTGCCTGTGAAACTGGAACAGAACTTGTTAAAAACCCTTCTCTAGTCAAAGTTGGGTGATTGAGGGTGATCCCTCCAAATACCCCTTAGTGTACCTCACCCCCTGTACTCCCTTACTAAATAAAATAACAGTAAATGTCCCACCAGCTTGGGAGAAGATGACACATTGTTTTAAGTGCCCCTTTGTTGGTAGAGGACTTGACTAAATGATCTCTTACCATTTTATTGTTTTAATATTTGTGTAGTGTTTTAGCATTTTATAATGCCTAGATAGGGTTCCTATCAGTTCGTCAAAACTTCAGCAGTTCGAACAAAATATGTTCGAACTGTGAAGTTCAAAAACTAATTATCACGAAGCTGCAGAACAACAAATTATTTCCCAGGGAAAGAATTTGGTTGGCTGTTTCTGTGGCTTCGCTATTTTCAGCACTGTGGTGGAAAGTTACGGGTCAGGTTCAGGTAAGTGTGCGATTGTGCGGACGTTAGGGTTAGGGCATGGGTTAGGTGAGTTAGGGTTAGGGCGTGGGTGAGGTACGTGTGCGATAGTGACAGACTTTAGAGTTAGGGCGGGATAGGTGAGTTAGGGTTAGGGTGTGGGTCAGGTGAGTATGCGATAGTGACAGACCTTTGGGTTAGGGTTTGGGTTAAAGTAAGTGGATAGATAGTAGTGTATGTACAGTTTAGTATAGGGTTAGATGTAGAAATTTAAGTGTATGTGTGCGGATTTCTGTTTTTTTGGTGTGCTTGTGTTGTGTGTGTGTGTTTCTTGGAACAGCAATTTTTTTCCCTGAGAAAAAAATCGCTGCTCTAAGCCTTCGATGGTTTTGCACTTCAAGGTTAGAAGTTCGAACATATGGTGTTCGAACTTCTACCGTTTCGTCGAAGTGATATAGACTCCCTAGATATAGGCACTTGAATACATTTGAACTTGAACTTCTTTGCATGTTAAAGCCTGCAGCTCGGAAATTCTTTTAGCTGAGGTAACTACAACTAAGAGAAGAAAAGAAAATAATTTTCCAAGATAAATATTTTGTGGTTTGTGGTGAGTTGTCTTAACTGATAGGCTCAATGAATGGTTAGGCTAATTTTCCAGTTGCAAACTTCAGATCCCATGCTGAATTCATAAATGCCTAGGGGTTCTCTAATGTACTATACCCTTGAAAAAATGATTAATCACTAATTTTGCATTCAAGCAAGGATTAAATAATATACATGCAGATATGGTTGAAAGGTAAACTTTTATAGAGGAATAAGGAAACCTTGTAAAATATTAAGATACCTGGTACTGTGGAATGTGAGATACAGAAATATCATCTATACTACAACATGGTCTACCTTAGCTTACCTGTTTGAAATGTATTATACCTGGCCTGGTGCAGATGACCTTTTACTGTCCAGTAAACTATCAAGATCGATTTAAATAATACATATCTCACCTGTAATATTACAGAAGGTGGGCCGTGTCTTCCAGTATCCCTGCTCTTTTATCCCCTAAATATATCACCTCTGCAGATATGCCAAGTCACAGAAAAAGGAAATAACTTAACTCCCTTTTCTCCAGGTTGGTAAATCTCAGTGTTAGTATATTTAGAGATAAGGTGTATGAGAATAACCATACTGGGTGGCTTAAGTGGTACAGCCCCCCAGCAAAAAAAAAAAAAAAAATGAATGCATTTGCCAGGTAACTTATTATGCTAGTAAGACCACACGGAAGGGAAATGCATTCGGCAAACTTGGCTTAGGTGATCTCTGGCTCACCAAGCTTAAGTAGTCCCCTAAAATACCTTTTGTGACACAAGCAAGACAATGTTGTCCACTTATACGAGTAAGACTGACTTGTACTCATTCTCTATGCCCTTCTAATAATAAACAAAACCTAATCAGAAAAGAATAACCATAAAAATAAGTCTGATACCCTATAAGATACGAAGCTGAAAATTCTGACATTTGGGTATGACATCCTTACTTGCTGTGTCAACAATTTCTTGTTGATCATAGGCAAGTACTAGGTATGTGGTCCAGGTTACTACTGAGTAGCCTAGTCCTCCAACTTCCTCAGAGCATTGTATAGTTAAGTGACTTGTTTTGATTTGCATTATATTCAAAAGGATGCTGAGGAGATCCAACACTGGACTACATAAAGCAGTGCATTAATAGCTCATGGCCTTAATCCTCTGTACTACCAGATGAGAGCTAGTATCAAAGGATATACTACTAACATCAGCGTTCTCGGGGTTAGCTATGTTTATCTTGGCCAAAGGGGGGGCAATCAGAATGAGATCTGCTTTATCTCTTTTCACATTTAACAATACCTTATGTATAAATAAATTTGTGGAAATATACAAAAAAGACAGAGTCTAAAGAATGGAAAACATTTTTGTTACTTTAAAAGGATGATCAAGTCTTGAGCAAAACACTGGAGATCTGTTGATTAGATGTGCTAACAATGTTTCAGTCCAGACTATATACAAGAGTGTTAAACTTTCCTTTGCATAATGAATCATTTATAGTGTTTTACTGACTTGACATGTAAATGGCTAGCCAAGTAAATTTAACTGTTTGCTTGTTCCTTGCTAATCATCACATTATACCTGATAATACTGGGTGTCCCTTGCTTGTTTAGCTATCACATCATTACAGTTTTGCCTGTGAACAACTAGAATGCTACCAGTTAAAAAACTAATTGGAAACATTTCAAAGCAAAGGAATTGCCATTTTTTTGTGTCCTCTCCCCTAGGAATGAGACCAAAGGACTTTTACTTTCACTTCTTGAAAGTGTGCTCAGTATTCAGTTTAATTTGAGTTAGGAAGAAGAAAGATGAAAATCTGGTTCACTGGTTCAACGTTATAGCGCTGGGCCCAGCAAAATATATTTTTTTACTAGAAATGGCAGCACATGAAGAGTGGCTATAATTTCTAAAACCACAGGATTTTGCGTTACTGGAGTTCCATCATGGAGAGTCCTGCATAACTGAACATCAATATGAAAAGGGTATGAATCCCAGTGCCTTTTGTCTGAAATAGATCTCCAGATCATTTTCTGTTCATCACCAGACCTGCTCATAGCCCCCATCCAATTGATCTATTTGTTCAATTGATTGGGCAATGGCTAGGCGTTCCCAGGCTATCACAATGTTGGCAGCAAGAACGTCCTGACTGCAAAATGTTGACATATGCAGAAAGATGATAGTTGTACTACATGGACAATCCATGGGTGATGGGATATCTCCTTTCCATGGGGACTGTGCAATCTCAGTTAATATATAATTAGCAGGGGGTGAGGGGTGCAAGGGGGGCTTGCAAAAAGTGATGTCATTTTTCTTTATGTTGATTGCATATGCAGCTGAGTGTTGCTATTTCTATTGTTTACCTTTTGTGGTCGACATACTTGCTGTTGACATTGTGGTGTGTCACTGGAATGTAGCAATCCCATATATGTATATATATATATATATATATATATATATATATATATATATATATATATATATATATATATAGATAGATAGATACATATATTATATATGTGTGTGTGTGTGTGTAAATATGTGCATTTATTCATTTATCTAAATATCTACACACAAGTACTCACACAGAAAAACATGTGTGTATGATATATGTGTATGTTTGCGTATACTCATGTACATAAACACACACACACACACACACACACACACACTTACACACACACACACACACACACACAAAATGACATTTATAATGTTTTGTTTTAGTCATATTCATTACTTGAATCACTAATTTTTAAAGTAGCGATAAGCATTCCTTTGAAACTCCAGAAAGCAATACAAATGCATTAATGTCTCTAGTTTTATAAATACTATGACTGTATTATAGCTATATTAGAGCTGGCACACCTGCAAACTGTTTTTTTTTTTTTTTTTTTTTTTTTTTTTTTGCTGACCAAGTAGATCTTAGGAGTTAAGTGACTGCCTTTCCCAACTGCAAATCTATTTTATTGCACAGCATTTATTAGGCAATTAATTCAGCATGCAAATATGAGTCTCAAGTGACTGGTTTACCTTTTGGTCTGTTGCACTGTGGTGAGACATAATGAATGGGAATGCTTTCTTGCACATGAATATTACTCTCCTGCAATCCACAAAATTGCAGATAAAACCATCAGGAGCTTTGAGGCCCATTACTTTTCAACAGTAAAAGAAAGCATCTAATTATGTGAAAAAGTTAATAGGTTTTAAACTTCCATGGGGTAACATATACAGTGCAGCAGTTTCTCTAGACTGTCTTGCTCAGAAAAGGCTCAGTATTACTTTATGTATTTTGTGGGGGTCTGATTCCATCATACTTTCTATCACAAAGTTTAATAAACTTGATACAACTGCTTTATAGCACAGTTACCAGTGCTTTCTCAGGTAAAGAAGACTGTCTCCTTGATTAGTTTTTGTAATGTCGTTTTCAGACACCCTTGCCCATCTGTTCCATCCTATGCATTTTTGCTTTTCATGCAAAAGTAATACGTATTGATTTGAGGCACCATCTTATCAAGTTCCCACTCAGAATACCACAGCAAGCCACAGTTACTTTTGTGTTGTCTTACATGTATGTACAAAAAGAGTTTGGTTTGCCAGTAGGTGGTGTATAGATATCTTAGCAACAGGCCTCTATGGGGCCCTACCCTAAATTTTGCAATTCTCTAGTAGATGACTTAGTTCAGGATTCAGCTCTGAAAACCAAGTTGCCCTGTCACTGTACATAGGCTGGCAGTGGCATTGTGGATGATTCAGTTATTCAAACATCAAAAATAAATGGCAGTCTTATGACTAAAGTGTTGGATTGTCTTTTTAGTGGTCATTATAGCAGCTAATAAAACTGCTCTCCTAGCCTCAATGAAAGACAATCATCTCCCCACCCATTCACTGTCAACTTCCACCTCTACCCAGTACACTGTTCTTTGGTTCATTCACCACTATTTGCTCACCTGTGCAGCTGTATTTCTTAAATAAAATGGAACATGAGCACACTTTCAGGATATTTGAACAGCTTTTGTTGAAATAATACAGTCTCTGCAATTAAATAACACTTCTTCTAATCCAAACTTGGCTGTTTGTCACTCACATCCATTACCCGTCACTTTTAAGTAACATTGATACTGAGGGTACCCAAACCCTCCATGTCTACTATTTGCAACGGGAATAACTGAGCAGTAAATGTTGCCATGGTAACTGCATCCTGCAATGCATATAAAAAATAAATAAATATATACATTAAAAAAGTATGTCCAAGCATTGTTCTTACCACCCTCTCCATAAATATCAAAGAATATACTAATAACAGGATTTCCCATTTTCAATATATCAATTGTTCACCTTTGGGTTAGCCAAGCCATAGATGAGGCTAAACAAACTGAATGCAGATCTCAAGTAAAGTACAAAGCATATTTGTTTGTTTCACTGGTTTGTTTGACTTGACAAAAGTCATTTTACATGTTGTTGTGCATACAAAGAGTTAGAATAATTGTAGAGTCCATATGGTAACATATATGTTATACAAATAATCGATAACTAACAGGTATATATATATTATGTACATAATAATGAAACATTTACAAACACTATGTACTGAATGACAGACTGGTGAAATATTTATGAATGTCCTACCTCACAATAACCACATTTGTGTGAGGGTTTCAGGATAATATAGCTTGATTAGCTTAAACATTCATTGGTTAGATGTATCATTTTAGATTTAAACTACTGCATGCAACAATAATGAAGAGAAAAACATGGAGCCTTGTCTGCCTTAAAGAAAGTAAGCAGGTAGAGGGTAACAAGATAACATGATTAAGTAAAAAAAATCAGCTAAGGGACAACTGGATGACTAACATTTTTAGGCTTACTATGCATTGATTCTTGAAGTAATATTGTTTCGGAGAATACTTTAAATGGTTGATGGCTGCAGGTTAGTTTTTACAGGCATGTTGAATATTGAAAATGGGACAGCTTTACCTAATTCATATGGCAGACTGTTCCAGATTTATGGGAGTAATTTTCTGGATGATTTCTCACTAAATGTCGATCAACTTTTGGATAGATGGAGTAAGGCCTGCGATGCTGACCTAAGCTGCCTGTTTGACCTCTTCTAGGATATTATCTTGGTAAGGTCAGGACACTGAGTTTTGTAGAACAATTTGTATGTGAAGAAAAATCAGGTATTGCCCATCATAGCTTGTGGTGTCATCCAGTCGACTTTCTATAGGAATTGTCAATGTTGATTAAATAAGGGAAGGCCTGTTTCAAACTTAGCTGTACTGTTATATGTGATTGAGAGTTTGTTGATAAGAGTTACCTACTGAGCTTGTTCTTGACAATAGTGTCATATAATAATTCTAGAAATAGTAAGGCTACAGCTTCTACTTGTCATGTGGAGAGTAGGAGACATGGTTCCATTCTGTAAAGTACTCTAGTTTTCTGTTGACATCCTTGGTTGTTAAGTCAGTTAGTTCTCTTAATTTGGTATTAATATAAAAAATGTCCAGGTGTGCCCTGTTTTGGACTATTTCAGCTGGACCTATCCTTGCTACAATCACATTAGTTTTCTTATTTCCAGATTTTCTTTCATTGTTTTCCAAACACTATTAACGCTTGTTTTTTTTTTTTTTTATTTAGTAGTAGATTGCTCTGATGTAACCAAAAAGTGAGGCTGCCAAAACTAATGTGTAATTCTTGCAACAGGGTGATCATGCTTTCTGAATTATACATAAGTGTTACATGTTGTCATTATTAGATGCCTTTTATGTATTGCATGATGATTAGGAAATAAAAACTGACAGTAGTAAAGTTCTCAAATTTAAGACCTGAGAATGAATGTTTATTGACTGATTTGACTGGACAATTACTAATAGTTGAATTGTATGTGCGGTGTCAAAATATTTTTTGCCCTGAAGGTAGAATATAGCATGGAAGAAGTGCCATTTTTCATATTAAGTCATATTTGTATCATGTATTAGTCTTCTAAATCTTCAGTTATGTTATGTATGTATTTATTTTCTTGTTTGTATGCCTGGAGCTATGACATACGGCATGGTGTTTCAGAATGTTTAGAAACTGACAGAACAGATATTTTAGAGCAGAATCCTTATGAAAGAGATCAAACATTGATTATTCAAAATCTACTAAATCTCTCCCAACAGCAAATAGAGGAGCCATCAGTCAATGTACTGGTAGGGCTCCGACTCTCAAAAAAGACTGAAAACACTGGACAGCAACAAATGTCAGTCATCAATTTTCTCCTTTAAATTTCTTTTTTTTCAGGGAGGGCAACGCTTCCTGTATCATTTAATGTCCCTCCAGATTTATATATACATATATATATATATATATATATATATATATATATATATATATATATATATATATATATATATATATATATATATATATATATATACACCAAGTCTGAGATCTTTATATCTCAGAGAAAAGGAAATATTTTATGGAACAACAATCCTGGACTTAATATGTAACTCTGCCTTTTTAGTAATTCAGTCTCAATATTCTGGGACTTACAGTGTCTCAGTATTTCAAATTATTACCAAATGGTTCTTCAACTAGTGAATCTGACAAAAAAGAAATTTGTGTTTGTTCTGACAAGTTGCTTATAGAAAAATACTTGCAGTTATGTATAACTTAATGAAGTTTCTATATGTACTGAAAGCCTGACCATGGTACATCATCTACTGACCATGATGTCATGAAATACCAGAAAAAGGCATCTCTTAATTGTAGCAGACAGTGGGTTGCTATTTTGTGAAAATATGATCCCCCTTAGCATGAATGCCTTCAAAAGGGAAATACAGAGTTGAAAGTAAAATTAAACCACAGGTCTACAATGACTTTTACTTTGAAAAGATGCTGGAGTTTTCCAAAGAGATGAAGAAGTGGGAGTAGCAAGTTGTGGAATACCTTTTTTATTCTTTGTTAATCTGTGTAGTCCCATTAGGCCAGAGGCATCTTTTTAAGGAATGGTATTTCTGCTATTAGGAAAAATTTGGCCCAATATCTGAGAACTGCCCCAACTTTTATCAACAGGTGACAAGAGAATGCTTTTACATCCATCTGAGCTACCACCAACTTAAGAAGACAGAATCTTAGTTTAAAATCTCATTTAAAGGATGGCACCCCCTAATGCTGTACTGCAGTGTCAGCAATGCAACCACATGGAGTGGGAATATAACCTGCAGCTTTTTGGTCTTCCCGCACCAAAGGTGAATGTGCTACCTGTTGTGTCACTGACACTGCAAAACAAAAAGGAAATTAGATATGAGTCAGATTATGAAACATACTATTTTGGGAATTCTGGAACTCTGCAGTGATGACATCACAAGGATGAGACAGCAGCAGCAGTAGCTTGCTGAGTATTTTGCAAACTAATGAGGGAAATATTAAACTATTTCCTTCAAGTCTTTGAGCATGGAAACTGATTTTTTGTCTTCTCCAAACTTTTGTAAAGAAATTGAATTTTTTCTAGGTAGTAAAATGAGATGGAAAAACAGAGAGAGAAGATTTGGAAGAGGAATATGCAGACAGTAATAAAGTCCAAACAATTTATGTTGTGTTTGGCAGACGAGAAAGGTATTAAATTTATCAGATTTTGAAATGCATAATGATAAAGGCGTTCTTAACACAGAATATTTTCCAAAGGCATCTCGACTACATCCAAAGAAGACTCAATCCCCCTTTACTCATATCTTACCCCATTACTGAATATAATGCACCTTTTGACATGTATTTCTCAGACATATCACACAACCTGAGAGACTTCAGAAATTCATAACTAAAATGATTAGTGGCCTCAGAAATCATAGCTGTAAGGAGAGACTGGCAGAATTTAAACTATACTTAGTCTCTTACAGATTCCTCTGTGGAGATCTGTGTACAGCCTTTTGAGATATGAAAGATCCAACCCTATTTTACCTCCTTTGCAGAACTAATGCTACCTCAATTACTCACTTAAAGGAACTAAACCTTCATCAGCAGATAAATAAGACACATTACCATCATAGATTCATATCTGAATGTATCTCTTACCTCCCGGAACAAACTTCTATTACATGTCAAGCAGAGTAGAATTGGATAGGCAGCCTCAAATTATCCCCTGGTTTATCTTGTCTTGCTGTACTTAGGGAACTTTTGAATAGGGCTTTTTGGCTGGGCTTGAAATGGTCTGCAGACAGATTGCCTAGTAATAAACTACGACCTATGAATCTATAAGTGAACCTTGTTTCCTTTAAACCTTTGAATAACCAGAAGAACGTGAGCACTCTAAAGGACACCAACTTTATACACAAACAGTTAAGCGCTTTCCTCTCCACTACAGAGATTTCCTCACTACAAAAATCACAACCTTACCCAACCAAGTAAAATACACCCATAAATTATTCAATTAAGCAACAATTAAAATCCTTAAAGCAATATCAAACTTCCAGTGTTAACATAGTTCACCACATTGTTTTAAAAAATTCTTAAAAACAAGATTTAAACAAAATATTACATTGTTTTATGTTAAAATTTTGTTTACATAAATTAACAAACCAAAAACAAATTTTTAAAACATTTTTTTAAAAACCTAAGTTCTCAAATAAACTAACCTGAAATTTGATCAAGTTTAAGAATGCTAGCAATACTAATGGTTTCATTGATGCTTGGAAATCTAGAGGCATCCATAAACAATTGCCATTTTAATTCCATTACATCCAAGTGCACATCCAAAATACCCCCTTTTTCATTCTCATTGAGGTGTTGCAAGACCAAAAATTTAAAACAATGTGTGGTATGTTCGCTTATGTGCATATATAGTGCACTGGTTACCCTACTATGCTTAATGTCACCTAAATGTTCTCCCATTCTAATTTTCAATTTCCTACTAGTTTTACCTATATAGAAAATGGGACATTTCTGACATTTAGCCATATAAATCACCCTTTTACTATTACAGTTGTAGTGGCCCCCAATATGCAACCTATGTCCATTAATTTTCACATAATCCCCAGTTTCAAATATGTGTGGACAAAAAGAACAAGCATTACATTTAAAATCACCCACTCTTCTATTTGTCTTGTGTATAGATCTCACCCCCTCAAGAATGTTCTTAATACATTTATCTCTTCTAAAAACGTACTTAGGGTGTTTCCCAACTTTAGAACCTATACCTGCATCTCACTTCAAGATATCCCAGTGGTGATTTAACACCTCAATGATGGAGTTGGACATCTCATTACATGTTAGCACTAAAGACAAGTTAAAATCCTCCTTTAAATTCCTAACACTATTATTTCTAATGAATCCAAAGCCCAAAATTGGTTTGTATACCCCATGCCTGCACTTAAAAATAACCTCTCTAGTTAAATTTTCCAAAAGCTAGCCAGGATATCCCCTTTGCTTGAACATTTTACAAATAAAATCCAACTCAATCAAAAAATCAGCTTCTGAACTAACCATCCTAGCTGCCCTTATCAATTGGCCTTTTACCACTCCTTTTTTCTGTAATCAGGGTGGCAACTCCCATAATCTAAATACAAATTTGAAAAGGTTTTTTTCCTATGTATTTTAGTTAAGATTTTTTTCTGGGAATAATCAATGGTTAAATCAACATCTAAGTAAATAATGTGTTCGTTGTTGTATTCAAATGTGAATTTGACTCTACAGTTCTATTAGTATATACTAAAAATTTATTAAGACTATCCTCGGTCCCTTTCCAAATCAGGAATAAATCATCCAGGAATCTGGTGTAGTGTGTGATTTGGTCCTTGTACTGGCTATTGAATAAGTACTCCTGTTCCCAGTATGACATTATCAAATTGGCAAAAATGGGGGCACAAGTGGCCCCCATTGCTACTCCTTTAACTTGCTTGTAATATATCCCTTCAAACCATAGGTAATTGTTTTTCAACACTAAATCCATTAAAACAATTATTTTATTGATCTCATCTTGATCAAACATTTTGGTTTTATGAAGCTGTTGTTCCAACCAAATAGTCCCTATATTTTGGGGAATAACTGAAAACAGGTTTACTACATCAATAGTAACCAGAAAAACCTCATTTGCTAGATCAAAACCATTTAACTTATTAAAGAAATGCCAGGAATCCTTACTAATATAATCAAAGAAAGACAAAGCTTTTTGCATCAAGCCATCCAAATACTTGGAAATAAAATGAGTTTTACTTATTTTACCATCCACTATGGGCCAAAATTTCACATTAACCAAGCCTTTGTGTATCTTAGATATGTCAAATATATTTGGCACCCTAGGATACTTGTTTTTGAGGTAATGGTACTCATCCACATTGATCTGGCCCTGGAAGACCATATCATCCAAAGCCAAATCAATCTTTCTGTATGCCACCTTAATTTTGTTAATAGAACTTTCATGGTATGAATCCTCCATTAATATATTACTCATGCTGTCCAAATAATCACCTCTCTCCATGACCACCACCCCACTGCCCTTGTCAGGCTTCATAAATCTAATGGTAGGGTCTTTGACTAAATGGAGCATGAGTTGCTTTTCTTCCTCTGTTAAATTCGAATAATCAGCCTGTGTATTGTACCTATACCTTTTCCTTATTTCTTTTTCACAACTTTTTTCAAACAATTCCACCATTTTTTTAAAGGTGGATTAAAAGTACTAGGCTTTTTACATTTTCCTTTTAATTGTCCCCCCCATATTTGTGTCATGCCCGAACCAAATTTTTAAGTTTAATTTTCTTGTGTATTTCTTTAAATCCATAAGGGACTCCACCAGATTTCCTTTTCTACAGGGGACAAATGTGAATCCTTTTGCTAAAAAATCCACATGCCCCGCTTTAATTTCCATTTTTGAATAGTTGTAAATTTTTAAAATACCCTTTGGTATTAATCACTATTTCGGGGCCCACCATGTTGAATTCAAGTTGTTTATCCAAACAGTCCACCAGTATATTTAACATTTCGTCACCCTGTTTGTCGGTGCTTTTAGTTAAAGCCATATTATAACCACTTGTTTCATCACCAGTTGCCAACCCAGGCCCATTAAAAACCTGTTCTATAACATTTAAATTGTTTCCAATGGCAATGTCAGAAAAAAAACCCTTGGCTAGTGTTGGAATAAACAGATAATTCCATAAGTGTGTTGTCAAACTCCTGACCACCACCCTTATGTTTTTCTTCTCCAACATTTTGTCCAACCTCCCAACCCTCTAGGTCAGGGCCCATTGGCATGGGACTGCCATCCCTGCCATTCTTACTGTCTAATTTTTCATTCTCAATGCCATAGGTACCACAATCAGTTCTGTTAACACAACCAACAAAGGTCTCACACTCCATAACCCCCCTCTCAAAGATAACATTGGGTAAATCGCTATGCATTTGGCCATTAGCATTTCCTATTACATTTGTTTCAACATTGTGTATGTCAGGATTTTCAGTCACTTCATAAAGAATACATTCCCCCCCATTTAATGGATGAATCAGCACACAATTCAACATGTCACATGCTGTACCCATATTGTTTACAGTGTTAATTGCAGCAATATTCATTTCAAAAACAGTACCTTCAAGTTCGGCAAATTTCTCATTTGTATGACCCACTCCATTTGTGTTAAATCCTTTGCTGCTGTCCACAGTTGGAGCCACATGCTCACCATTACCATCACTGTAACTCAAAAAAAACAAAGGTGGCGGCACCAGATTTTTGCCATATTTTAGTAGTTTTTTGTCCTTGGGCCCTTAGGCCTCACCCCCTGTATCAACTCTTGTTGCCAACCCCTACCAGAACTTGAAAAAAAAGATGAAGACGCATTTGTTATACTTCCCTTATCTCTAAGGTGATCCGATCGCCTTACTTCTTCTTGGGTAACTGCAGAATACGTACGTTGCAATCTTCCCCGTTGGCGGTTAGATTCCTCACTCGTCACTTCCTCTTGGTTACCAGCATCCAGACTCTGCCCTTGCTGATCAAACCCTCTGGAAATGGGATACACACGGTCCTGTTGATATTCTTTTAAATCTCATTTTAACTTGTTCTCCTTTCGTGCATAAATTGCATTACAAATGGAATTGATTTGAACATGAATGTTTTGATATAAAGGAAGATTTTTTCCATTGTTGAACTTATTATCAGCCTTAATAGACTGGTCTAAACCCTCTAGTTTTTTTTACAATATTTTTCATTTTATTTCTATTATATTTAATAATTAGGGCCATAAGATCAAGTCCCGCCCTATCAAACAAGGAATGCACATCATTTAAAAAGTCCTTGTTGGCCTTTACCCCATTAGGATATCTCCACATTCTTAAACCACGGGGCACCTGTTTTAGTTCAATGTTCTTACTTAAGTATGCATTCTCAAGCTGCAGTTTCTTAAACACCAGCAAATCTTTTTCAAAATGTTTCAGCTTTTCACCTAAACTGGACTGTTGCTCAGCGGCAGCATATTCTCTATCACCACCAAAAGAAAATTGGTTTTCTTTCCATTGGTTCAAAAACCCACTAGAAAAATTAGTAAAGCTTTGTACTCCCTTAGGAATGTTTTGCATAAATTCATTATTTTTGATATGTCCACTCACCTGACTCCCCTCTATTTGAGGGGGCCCCTCCGACTGCAAATCAATGAAGCTTGGGGTTGGTTGGGTTAAAGGGATGCCCAAGCTCTCAAAAGAAACACCACCAGCTGGTCTCTCCATCAGACCTTTGATTTGAATTGTATGTTCTCCCAACTGTTCATTAATTTGTTGTAGTAATTTAAAAATGTCCTGATTGGAAATGTGCTCGTCCATCCTCCTGCAGGTACCAAACCAGTAGAACTAGAACTCAGCAAACCACAGAATAACCAGAAGAACGTGAGCACTCCAAAGGACACCAGCTTTATTCACAAACAGTTAAGCCTTTCCTCTCCACTACAGAGACTTCCTCAGAACAAAAATCACAACCTTACCCAACCAAGTTAAATATACCCATAAATTATTCAATTAAGCAACAATTAAAATCCTTAAAGCAATATCAAACGTCCAATGTTAACATAGTTCACCATATTGTTTTAAAAAATTCTTAAAAACAAGATTTAAACAAAATATTACATTGTTTTATGTAACCATTAGTATTGCTAGCATTCTTAAAATTGATCAAATTTCAGGTTAGTTTATTTGAGAACTTAGGTTTTTAAAAAAAAAAAATTAAAAAATTTGTTTTTGGTTTGTTAATTTATGTAAGCACATTTTTAACATAAAACAATGTAATATTTTGTTTAAATCTTGTTTTTAAGAATTTTTTAAAACAATGTGGTGAACTATGTTAACATTGGAAGTTTGATATTGCTTTAAGGATTTTAATTGTTGCTTAATTGAATAATTTATGGGTGTATTTAACTTGGTTGGGTAAGGTTGTGATTTTTGTTCTGAGGAAGTCTCTGCAGTGGAGAAGAAAGCGCTTAACTGTTTGTGAATAAAGTTGGTGTCCTTTGAAGTGCTCACATTCTTCTGGTTATTCTGTGGTTTGCTGAGTTCTAATTCCCTTTAAACCTTTTCCTGACAACATTTTATTAGATGTTTATAACTTTTATATGAAGATTCACTTATGTGGGGATGTTTTCTAAACAGCATAACACTAATGTAGGTATAAACTATTGTGTTAATATTCAGTTTGTGAAATACTTCGCATGTTTTTTGATGAATAGGTAATAATATTATGAGCACAGAGTCTGCACTTTTTTATGGCTAAAGCTTATTTTAAATTTGAGTCAATGGATATTAAACTGTTTTGTACTTTGTCATTCTCAAATTTTTGAAAAAATGTGAATGTCTGAAAAAGTGTGCTTTGCCATGGTTAAGAACTATTTTTTTAATTTTTGAAATAACCAAAAGTTTTCAATGTTTCTAGAGCAGAATAATTTGCTTTGCGATATTATGTTATGTTGTTAAATGGTTCATGAGAATGTGTCACTTTAATGTAACTGATTGGAATTAAGTAATTGAACTGGATGTTCACTAGTATTTAAATGGTATGTATGATGTGAAAATGCTTTTACCACATAGAAGCAGAATTTGTCAATAAATGTCCTATCAGCAGTGTGCTGTCCAAATGATGCACTAAGCTAGTAGTAGCAACTTCAATATCTGATACCCACCTCACTGCAATTTTTGTTTTAAAGATGTTCAGAGATTTGTTACAGACAACTGTGACCAAGGACAGATAAAGGCAGTGATAGTCTTTCAAACAAGATATATGTTTCTAATGCAATCTTGCTTATTATTTGATATATAATCTTTAATTTCACAAGCTAAATTTAACTTGGCTTGCACACAGTAATGGGATTTTGACTAGTTACTCCTCCAATAATTTGAAACCAGATCTATGATTTAGGTCCTCTATAGATAAAATGTTTTTATTTCTTCCATACCCATGCCCTCAACATTATATTTAGAGAAGTGTCTCAGAATTATCCAGCTTTTTGCTAACCAGGTTTTCCTCTTAGGATATTTCTTCAACATCTAACCCCCCAGCCTATCCTACAATCCTATGTACATTTTAAAACTATCTTTTAATCCAGTCTTTGCCCTAATCTTTTCAAAACATATTATATTGCATAATGCTATGTTTTATCCTGAAATACAAAGAAGAAAAGTCATACTTAGTTCCTTAAAATGGACATAGATTTGTCATCTGCCGATGTATACTCAGTAATGTATATATAAAGGAAACTAGAACCTTATGCGTTGTTTTCTTCACTCACTTGTGGCCTGGTGCAATGTGTATTGCTCCCATGACACCACCCCTGATTCCCACCCACCTACTACATCTGCATTTTACTTAGCTTGCTCCTCCCCCTCTTGCACCTATCCACACACTTATCTTCACAATCTGGTTTCTAATTCCCCACCGCTACTACAACTTAACTTTTCTCTTTTTGCAATTAAACTCCTTCACCTTAAATTCCTCCCTAAACTGCAATCACAATGACTCACTACCTGCAAGCTTTCCTATAGTGTTTCTCTAGCATGCTATCTCTTCATATCCTCTCACACATGATTGCCATTTATAAAATATCACATAAAAAAGTCTCCAATCTGTTCACTCACTTCCATATATAATTCTAGTTGCTTTAATATTTCTCCAAGCGTATTTAACTTTACCAGTGTAAACTCTCCAAAAAGAAAACTTCACACTAACATCAGCATCCTAACTTTCAAGTTTCAAGTTTTTGAAAAAAAAAAAAAACTCTATCTTCATTAAACACTTTTATATATATTGATCTCTTATTCCCCTTTCTGAAGATACACACCTCAGCCCAGGCCCTTCTCTTCCATAAAAACTACATCCCGCACCAAAAATCTAAACTTGGTTACAATTAACTTTAGAAATATCTGCAATAAAATAACTGAGTTTCAAGCCTGGTTAGCATAGCATATTCCTTACATCATTGCTTCTACAGAAACAGGAATTAAACCTAATATAAAAAAAAAACCCTCTGAAATATTACCTCCTGGATACAACATAACCAAAGTAGATATAAATCATAAAAAGCTGGCGGTATTGCATTATTTTACCCTAACCATTTCAATCTTACTTTGTACACAGACCCTATCCCAAAATTTGGTAATGTGGAACTACTTATCACCTTCTCAAAATCAGCTATTCAAAAAGTATATGCATAGCTGTTATATAGATATTGAAACAGGCCAAAATGACCCAGTACTAGAGGATATCTTATCCTGGACATCTACTACAATTTCCAATGAAACCATCCTCCTAGGAGATGTCAATATAAAACTGCAAAACTTAACTTTTGATTTCCTAGCTAATAGCATAAATCCATACCTAGCAACCTCTTAGTTCAAGAAATCTGGACAAAGCCAGAAAGAATGGGGAGACAAAGAAGAAAACATGGGGACAGAATTTAAATATTGTTCCTATAAACTTAGAAAGTTGCTAGAATAAAAGGTTTTGCATTATTACATATTTTCTGAAGGACATAAAGTCTGAAACTCAAATGTTTGTCTTTATTTAGTGACATAAATATTCAATAATTTACCAGAAAACCACACATTTTTGAGAAGCAGAATAAAAATAAAAGGCAAAAATCTGGACATTCTGCGAAAATCTGTTCAGTTGAGAGGTATGCATAAATCTCTCTGGATTCTCGCAGCTCATTGCAATACCAACCAGACATGAAAAAAAACCCCCATGGCTACATATTAGATTGCATCTTGGACTCTGACCCCAGTAAATTTACCCTAGCTGGCACTTTACCCAGTAACAAAATGACCATCTACCTGATTATACTCATAGATATACTTCCACATTACCAAAGGACATCACTACAAAACAGCCCATAGTCTAAGTTGAGCCAACAGCCCATTCTTAATATTTTACTGTCTAGCAACTGGTCTATCCTACATACTCTACCTCTTGATGATATTGTAACCCATTTCAGTACTATGATGCTTAACATTTTTAACATCTTTGCTTTAATTCACTCAAAAAGAATAAATGTAAACCATGGGTCAACTAAAGAACTAATGCCACAGAAGAATAGAGCACAGAAAAATGGTTAAACAGCAAAGCACCTCAACTCTACAAAACTTCAGGCACCTACATAATCAGGTTAAAAAGCAAGTCACTACAGGCAGAAAAAAAAAACTTTTATGCTAACCTTCAAGCTGCCAACCAAAACAAAAAATAAAAACTTTGATCAACTGTAAATTCACTACTCAGCTCAAGAAATAAAAGAAACTCAAACTCTCATCCTGATAAAATACCTCTATAGCATACCATTCTTTTAAATACATACTTCATTGACAACATAGCCACCCTAACCTAAACAAACTCTAACCTACACACAACCTCAGCTCAGTAGTCTTTTGACATTACTTCAACACTTTCCCACTCAAACATGCTTTCTAATACTCAGCCATCATCAATTCTAGCTGAGTCCACTCTAGACTCTACAAATATTCAAACATTTGCTCTACAACTAGTCTCTAGAAATCCCATATAAACTGTTACATAAGCTCAAACCTAGCTGTACATCCGCAGATAACATTCCAGCTGAATATTATAGCTTGTTCAGTTAGTATTGTCATCAGCAGATCATTTATTGAAGCATATGTCCCAACAATATAGAAGAAGTCTTTCATCATTCCATTGCATAAAAAATGTACCTACTCCACTGAAGTATCAAACTTTAGATTTATTAAAATATTACATACATTTGTCTATTAGCATCTCCTCAAGCATCTTCTCCAAAATGCAATTCTCACCTCCACACAACATGGTTTTAGGCCAGCCCAAGATATTACAACTGCACTACTTTCCTTTGTGGATATTGTAAACAGTGCTAGAAATTCAGGCAATTTGTTCCTTCACTATTTATAGACTTCTCAAAAGCTTTTGATACTGTATCCCATTCTAAACCTCAGCAGTGGCTCTCATACCTTGATCTCTCCTCTTACTCTATCAGTTAGTTTATAGATACCTATCCAACAGACAACAGTCTGTAATATGGCAGTGCTCCCCCTTGCCCTATGTACCAAAAATCAATGGTGTCCCACAAGGCTATATCCTTGGCCCCCTTCTCTTTGACATATTTTCTGATAACTTTCATACTGCCTCCTGTCAATCAATATTAAGATGACTACCATTATCTGCCATTAAATAACCTGTCCCACTTAAAGCAAAAAAAAAGCATTTTCCTCCTTGGAAACATGGCTTAATGACTCCAAGCTGTTACTCAACCCTTAACCAAACTCATCCTTTTCACCCCCAGAACATGTAATGCTGACAGATCAAAATGTTAAATCAGTTTCCAAAATAATACAGCAATTGAAATTGCTCCACAGAAGAAAATCCTATCTGTTATAATAGATGTAACCTTAAAATTTGATCTCCATATACATAGGTTCATAGGTTCATACTAGGCTATCTGCCCTAGGGCATTTATAAGCCTAGCCAGAATGTGTTTGGCTTTCACCACCCATTCTAAATTTATTTTGCTATGCCCTTTTTCGAGGTTAGTATACTGTGCCTCTGTCTAACAGTGACACAGAAGTGATACCCGGGGTAAACCTACGATATCCCATCCACTCATCAAGATTCCTCTTGAAGAGAGTCAATGAGGGACTCTGCCTAACCTGGACTGGGATTTTATTCCAGAGTGAAGGGAGCCTCTGGGTTATGAATCTGTCCCTCCAGCATGTCCTATTTATTTCAGTGCTGAGGTTCAAGTCTCTCGAGCGTAGCTCGATGGGATTTGGATTTTCTGAGGTGCAGCATGTCCATTAATTCCGGGTTGGACATGGCTTTATACGTCAGGCACAGATCGCCTCTGAACAGGCGGTATGCCACTGAGTAGAGCTGGAGTTTCTTTAACCAGGCAGCATATGGCATCTGTTTGAGCCCTTTGATCCTCTTGGTGAGGTACTTTTGGGGTCTTTCCAGTTGCTGCAGGTGTCTGGTAAGGTACATCCTAAAAGGGGCATTGTACTCAATTATGGGCCTGATGAGGGATGAGTAAAGAGGCACGATGACGTCCCCTGATCTAGATGTGAATCCCTTCATGATTAGGTGGGCTATATAAAATGTTTTTCTAACTACTTTGGCCACGTGGTTGTCAAATGAGAGATTGCTATCAACTTGGGTCCCCAGGTCCCTAATTACTTCTTCTGTACTTAATGGATTACCACCTATGTGGTAATTTGTGGGCACTTTGTTTTGCCAAAGGGGATGACTATACACTTTTGGCATTTAGCTTGAGGCCATGGCTCTGGCACCAGTTGTCTGTTTCTATGAGGCCCTTTTGGAGGATGCTTGTGTCGGCTGGAGAGTCGATTATGGTGCCCAGTTTGCAGTCATCTGCGAACTTGGTCAGCCACAGTCCTTCCATGTTGGCCTGTACCTCCGAAATATATACCGAACAAGAGAGGTCCCAGGACTGAGCCTTGTGGGACACCACTTGTAACTGGTTTGGAGTCTGACATGGCTCCAGCAATTCTAACCATGTGGGTTCTGTCCTTGAGCCAATTTGCAATCCATCTAGTGACATAGGGGTTTATATTTAAGCTGGTGAGCTTATCTATAATGCCCGAGTGGGGTATTGTATCGAAGGCTTTTGCGAGGTCCAGGTAGGCTGTGTGGACCACCTTCCCCTCGTCAATGGCCTTGGTGACTGTTTCAAAGAAATCAACCAGGTTTAAGAGGCAGGATCTGCCCTTAACAAAGCCGAACTGGGTAGGATCCAGTGTTTGTAGGTCCCCAATATCTTTATTTATGAGGTCCATGATGATCCTTTCCATAGCTTTGCAGACCAAGCTAGTCAGGCTTATGGGGCGATAGTTTCCAGGATCCGTTGAGGCACCACCTTTATGGAGAGGGACCACTGTTGCTGTACGCCACTCTTTGGGCACATATCCTGTAGTAAGGCTGAGACTGAACAGTAGTTTTATGTTTGGGTTTAGCTCTTCTTGGAGTTCATGTAGGACGCAGCCCGGGACACCGTCTGGTCCCATTTATGCTGTGTTTTTTGCTTTGGAGAGGGCGGTTCTTACATGCGCATCTGAGATGTCAGGGGGGCAGCACTCTGCTGGGATAGATATTTGCCCTTTTGGTGGGGGGGGGAGTTTGCGCTGAACCTGTGAGTTAGGATGTTGGCAATGTCTGTGGGTTCGGTGTATTTTTTGTCATTTTGGACTAATTCTGAGCATATCTGGGAATTACCACCCAGGTTCCTAACATAACTAAAGAAAGCCTTGTGATTATACTTAATGTCCTGTGCAATTTTTCTCTCGAAGCTGGCCTTAGACAATTTTATGTGTGCCCGTAGTTTTTTGCTAATACTGATCAGTGATGCCTTCCCTTTTTGGGATTTTGCTCTATCATTTAGTAGCTTCCTCCTTCTATTGTATAGTTTGTTTATGGCTGGGGTCCACCAGACAGGACGTCTGCCTTTGGAGGATTGGGTCTTGGTTTTATTTGGGATCGCATGATCCATGCATTCCAGAAGGTGTTCATAGAATACGTTTATAAAGGATTCTGTGGTCTGGGCCGTATTTTCCACAGGCCCAGGGGCTTTGAAGGATTCCATCTCAGTTTTGAGGAGTGTGAAATTTGCTTTAGAGAAGTTTTTCACTGTGGTTTTCTGGGCAGGGGGTGGGGTCGGGATGTGAATATCCAGTGAGATTAGTTTATGGTCTGATCTTACCAGTGAGGGATACACTTATGGTCTGAAGCATAGAGTCCCCATGTTGGTGATGATCAGGTCTAGTATGTTTTCCCCTCTTGTGGGAGTGGTAACAAGTTGTTCCATAGCATTTGAGTTTATAAATTCTAGGAACCTTTGGGCTAGGGTGTTGGAGCTAGAGTAATGCTCCCAGTCTATGTTTGGGTAGTTGAAGTCGCCCAATATAATGGTGTTTGGAGAGACCTTCATATTTTCCAGTGTTCTCAAGAAGGCCGAGTGGGGTTCCTGGGTTTGGGAGGGTGGTCTGTAGCAGGCTATAAACTGGAAGGCAGTTTTATCCACTGTTAGTTGCACATGGATAGTCTCTGATGCTTCGTGCTTTGCCACCAACCTGGAGGTGTGGGTATCTTTGATGAATATCGATACTCCCCCTCCTTTTGTTGTTCGGTCCAAGTTTTGGGGCCGAAAAGCATGGTATGAGGTATAACCTGGTAGTGCTGGGGTGCTCTTGGGAGCCTTGAACCAGGTTTCTGTTACTGCACAGATATCGATGTTCTCCATGCTAAGGAGAGTTTCGAGTGCGTGCATCTTGAGGTTTAGACTTCTGGCGTTGAGTAGCATTACTCTTACATTCTTATCCCTTGTGATACCTATGAAGGTGGTTTTGTCTTTTGAGCCTTGCCTAAAAAAGGCACTATGGGGGGTAGCAACAGCCTTTGCCAATATCTGAAAGCCCAGGGGTGACAGGTGCAAGCCGTCCCTAGCGAAGCATCGTGGCTTGTCGAGCATATCATCCCAAGCTGACAGGCATTGGATCCCCTTTGAATGACACCAGTACTTAAGCCAATTGTTGAAATTGATCATCTTGTCTTCATATTGTGGCATCATTCTTGGTGAGGGTAAGATGCTACTCAAGGTCAGGGTCATACCGGCCTGGGCTACATGCTCAGAGAGCTCCTTTATGTCTCTTTTCATGTAGTCCAGGGAGGTACGTCTCAGGTCATTCACACCAGCATGGACAATGACTGAGTCATATTTGTACTTGCCTTGGAGTGACCTGAGTGCTTGTGTTATGTGGCGGATCCTAGCGCCCGACAGGCTGCTCACCGTGACCCTCTCCTTGTTCAGCCTGGTGAGCGGACGCCAGTGTGCCTGACGATAGAGTCACCTATTACAAGTGTATCAGGTGTGTTGTTTAGTCTTAAGGGCTGTGACTGTTCGGCACACTGGCTTTGTGAGATATGTGTTGCGTGTTTTGTTTTGGGGTAGCGGCTGCTTGGGTGTCTGCTTTGGAGGTCTCTGCTGCTTGGCAGATCTTTATTTAGAGCCTCCAGTATGTTTTTGTGTGATTATATGTTTGGTTTGCTGTCGTGGTAGGTCTATGTGAGACTGGAATTGTAGTGAGTGTGGTTTCCTTCTCCTCCTGACTGGTTATGCCAGTACTGAGTTGAGAGAGCTTAGCCTCCAGTTTGGCTATATGGTTGCATCTCTCACATGTGTTGGAATTTGTTGGGAGGAGGAGAGGGTTGTCTGTGTACATGAGGCAGTTGTAACATTGCCTCAAGATTCCCAGATTCACCAGCTGGACCGGAGAGGAGATTGACAACTCACCTTTGGACATGCTAGAATAATATTGGGAATTCCTTAATAATTGAAAACCAGGGCCAGTGGGGAGTGAGGGTATAGTTCTTTTAATTTTTAGTGCTGACTTATATAATTGCTTTAGTGAGCAAGTACCAGGTAACTTAAGTACAATGTGTTACAGGTAAATTAAATGCAAAAATGACAAACAGTAACTTTCTTTCAAGTGAAACAAGGAAATAAGTACAGTAAGCTATGCAGATATCACTAGTGATCCACAGAAGTGCTGAGAAGCCGCGTATTAGGTGGAATTAGCGTTCCAGGGAAATAACAAGCAAACAAACAACAAGCATATAAACAAAGCTAGATTCAGCAGGCCTGGATCTAGTCTATGCTACAGCAAACAAGGTGTACCAATTTCAGTAAGATACAGTTCAAATATTCAGGCACTATAAACCTTTAACCAGAAATTCCCAGCTCAGAAGGGCAGAGTCCAGCCTCTTCTCCCATAAGAGTGCAGACCACAAACCTTCTTAATGTAAAATAACTGGCCTGAAACCCAAGTGCTTAAACCAGAACTAATACACTTTAAGAATAACAGACACTGGGCTCTCAATCAGCAGTTCCCAACTTAGAAGGATGAAAGCTACCTGTCCTGCCACCACAGTGCATGCCACAAACCTTCCTAATGTAAAACAACTGGTCTGAAGCCCAAGTGCTTAATCCAAAAGACTTAGAATGATAGCTACACTTTAATCAAGTTACTACCAAGCAGTAATAAATACAATTGAATACTTTAGAGAATGCCTGGATTAGTGCTCAAGTTACACAAACAAAGCTAGATCCAGCAGGCCCGAATCCAGTCTATGTCACAGCAAACAAGGCGCACCAACTTCAGTAAGAAGCAGTTCAGATATGCATGCACTATAAGCCTTTAACCAGAAATTCCCAGCTCAGAAGGGCAGAGTCCAGCCTCTCCTCCCACAAGAGTGCAGACCACGAACCCTCTTAATGTAAAATAACTGGCCTGAAAGCCCAAGTGCTTAAACCAGAATTAATGCACTTTTAGAATAACAGACACTGAGCCCTCAATCAGCAGTTCCCAACCTAGAAGGATGTAAGCTACCTGTTCTGCCACTACAGTGCAGACCACAAACCCTCTCAGTGCAAAACAACTGGTCCAAAGCCCAAGTGTTTAAACCAAAAGGCTTAGAATGAGTTACACCAAGCAGTAATAAATACAATTGAGTACTTTTAAGATGATGCAAAAGTAAAAAAGTAGGTAGAAACACAAGTACAGTAAAAGCAGATGAATTTTTTTTTTCTGAATAAGTGCTGAGATCAAAGAAACAGATTTGAGTGCTGAAACTAGAAAACTGGCTAGTTATAAGAAAAAAAACTAAGCTAGAAGGCTTCCCTCCAACACAGAAGGGCTTGGGGGCTCAGAAGCCTACAAATAGTCTATACCACTTAACAGGAAAAGCAGGAGACAAGCTTAAATTTTTTTTTCTTTCCCAGATGCTCTCTTTGTACACAGTAGGAGTGCCTGAAATCAGAATATGATCTCACTGCACTCAGTTGAGTGAGCAAATGAGATGGGCCCAGAAGGAGTATCCAAACCCAAATTTACAAGAGGGGCGGGCAGTTGCAAGGCCACTAAGATTAACACCAAAACAAAAACAGGGAGGGTGGGTGGGACTAACTGAAGAGCAGAGTCAAAACTTCCAGTTCAGTTAATATTCCTTCCACACAGTTAAAATCAATTTAAATACTGTATTTTTTGAAAAAAAGAGCAGATAAAGGTACTTAAATTCTCTTATACGTCCAGTTGAATACAGCAAGTTCTTAGCCGGCCAAAGCTGAGGTTTTTAAGCAGAAAATATTTCACACTGTACCACTTAAATAGACAAGGA